>NW_016107382.1:897483-993274 GCF_001604975.1 Cebus imitator | reverse complement strand
AAAAAAAAAAAAAAGACTTACCCCAGGAATCATAAATATATATCAACACTTATAAGCAAATGCAGCAATAAAGCCCAAAAGTTTAATTTAAAGCAGTCCTAGGCTGTAATTACTACCTATCAAAGCAAATTTTATTTTGATCAAAATACACCAATGAAGTTCAATAGTATGTACTTGTAAGGTACAATTGGAAAACAATTTTATTCACATAGAATCCCATCTTATTCATGCTCGCTTTATATGATTAGTTCCTGTCTTGCTCCTGACTGATCTCTATAAGACCTCATAAATTGTTTTTATTTGAAAGTAATCATTTAAATTTTATATTATTTTAAACATAGAACAGTCTCAACCAAGAAAATAACTGTCCATTTAAGACTTTTAAAACGCAAAAGAAAACAAAACAAAATATGAAAACTTAGAAATCAGAGATCCAGGAAGAAATTTACAAATTATGAATTTCTTTACAAATGTATAGATTTGTAAAGAAATAATCATGGCTTTTTCTCTCACTGCCCTATCTCTACCCCTGCATCTCACCCTGCCCAAATTTCCTAAAATGAGGAGAATTGGTGAAAAAGGTAGGCCTGGTTGGTGTATTCTCTACATCATTGTCTAACATTTTTATACTTCTCAATTATTACATTGCTTTGAACTCCTCCAGGATTAAATTGAAAGAAAAGAAGAGAAGAAGGCATGCAGAAAAGCTTTTCCTTGACTTTCACTAATCTAGCATTGATTTCTTCTAGCAATCAGCAATGTTAATTTTTTTTTCTTATGGGCACATTCTCAGATAGCTGAAACATTTTCCCTTTATTTTAGAATCCCTCACCATCAGTTTCCTTGACATGGGCAAATTTATCACCCTGAAGAGTTGTTCAAAATTCTTTCCTCTGCTGAACTTCAAAAAGTACTTTCCCATCCTCTTACTTCTGATATCCTTCCATCTTATTGGACTCCTTAGGCATCATTTAATATGCCCCAAGGCTGGCTCCCAAGTGACCTATAGCTTCTCCACAGGAATCATGAATTTCACACCATATGCTGCTGAAGAGTAAAAGTACTTCTTAAATTCAACCCTATTTTAATATATTCATCTAACAAAAAGTTCCATACACATAATTCCATCCTGTGTATATTTCAGGAATAAATTGGAGGAGTATATGTATGTAGAACCAGCAAAAAGGACTTTAAAACTCTTATTATAAATGTATTTAATGGAATATATAGTATTAGTGAAATAAAGAATCAGAGAAATAAAAACTTGTAACACCAAATGAAAATTCTAGAATGGAAGAGAAGAACGATTGAAATAAAAACTTCCCTGAAAGGACATAACAGCAGAGTAGAGATGGCAGAAGAAAAAATTTGTGAATTTAAAATAAAGCCATAGAAACTACATAGTTTGACATCAGAGAGAAAAATGTTTCAAGAAAAATATGTGACCTGCTGAATCATGCTAAGAAAATGATGTAGAGAAAAAATAGAAATAAAATCACACATTATAAACACATTATGGTCAAACTTAAAAATTGAAGCCAATGAAAAAAGCCATAAAAGCAGTCAGAGAAAAATGACACATGCAGGGAAATAATGTATTCACAATTATTTCTATAGATCCAGGTTTCTATGTGGAATCATTTTTGTTCAGACTCACAAATTCCTTTTCATTTTGCTGGTAATTTAGGTGTGTTTTTAACAAATTCTTTTAGCTTTCAATTATGTGAAATTGTATTTTTTACACTACTGTTTTTGAAGGTATTTTCACCAGATGTTGAATTCAGACTTAACATTTTTCTCCCTCCTCCTTTCATTGTTTAGACAATATCAATATATTGTGTTCTAGTCTGTATTATTTCTGATCATAAAATTTATGTTGAAAGTGCAAAGCCCATGAACAAACAGCCTTTAAAAAAATACTTAGAGGATCATTAGTACCTGATTTCAAGATGTGTCATAAAGTCACCTTCAACAAGACTGTGCATAAATGGCAAAAAGATAGACGTATAGATCAACAGGATAGAAATAGAATCTCATATTAGTGTCATTTTAACAAATAATTTTGAAACTATAACTGCACCAGATGAATCTGGTTGAAGTTTAATGTAACAAAGTTGTGAGTAGGTTTTCAGTTGCCATGGACCACCAGGTTGAAGGTCACTTGACCTGAACATGTCCAGATGAACCAACTCTGCAACCACAGGGGTAACCTAAGTGTTTGGTCCCAGGAGCAAGGACTGGATTAAGAAATGGACACTACATGGCTGGATTCAGGATCCAATCAGATCATGCCTCATGGCATCACCTCATTCTAAGATCCAGTCAAATCCACCTCATTAAGTTATGAGTTATTTTATTAACTTATAAATAAACATACATTTTTATATATTTTTATTTTTACCATACTAAAATAACATGTTATTTATATTATTTTATTAACTTATAAAAACAATTTATATTTAAAAATAACCTATATGTTATTTTATTAACTTATAAACCCAACACAAAACCCAGCTCAGGGAAAAAGATTTGAGCTTTTCCTTTTGTCTCCTTGCCAGTTGACTCACAATAAAGCTTTTCCTTTCTCAAAAGCTGATGCTATGATATTGACCTCTATATACAACAGGTAGAAAGCCCATTGATTGCTCGGTAACAAAACAATTGCATATCCATGAGACAAAAAAAATTATAATGTCATTGGCAAAGGCAATTTTTTTACACATAATATAGAAAGCATGAATCATAAAAGAAACAAATAATAATTTCAACTTTATCAAAACTAAAAACTGCTCTTTGAAAGATAACACTAAGAAAATAAAAAGACAAGGTGTACAGTGGGGAAAATATTTATAACAAATATATCAGGGAAAGGGCTTATATCTAAAATATATTTCTGACTTTTAAAACTCAACCATCCACTATAAATAAAAAATACTGCGAACAAACACTTCAAGCAAAAGACAAATAACCAATAAACTGAATATTATTATTAAAAATGCAAATTTAAGTCATGATAATGTAATTTTACATCTACTTGCATGGTTCTAATTAAAAAGTAACTCTCAATTTCATTGTTATATTGACTAAATTAGGTTTGATAGAAAATAATATAAACTATGTAACAGCATTTATATGAAGATCTAGAACAGGAAAATGTAGTCTATGGTGATACATAATAACCAAATCCATGGGTGTCAGGAATAGAAACTATTGCAGGGATTAACAGCAATGAACACGAGGGAATATGCTAAGGTAATTCTAATGTTTTTAGATATTTCAAAAAGCATGGTAATGACACAGGAGCATACATCAACATTAATCAAACTATCCTATTAAAGTTGTATGTATCTTATTGTATGTGTATCACACATAATGTATATTTTTTTGTCTATAGAGATATTAATATAGATTATTCAATAAATCCAAAATTGAGGAAGATGCAAAGAAATAAATACAGAAAAAGTAGGATAAATAGAAAGATAAAGTCATAGGATAGAAATAATAAAAATATATCTGTTATAAGGAAAATTATGATTTCATTATTGATATGAAGATAATCTCACATTATGAATAAATGTTATCTTACAGAATTTTTTTAGGTACCACAGTATGCATTTTATTAAAGATCCATTCAAAAAGATAGAAAACTGAAAGATTAAAAATAAATAGTGTCAAAATATATATGTGCAGAGCAAATATTAACATAATGCTGGGACATCAGAGTAGTTGATAATGATGAATTTAAGAATATGTAACAATTCAGAACTTATATGTGTCTAATTGTATAGATTCAAAAACCAAGAAAATCAATAAACTTGATTGGAATTATAAGGAAAAATGGATAAAATTAACAATATAATTGGAGAATTTAACTTTGTAGTGATGATATATTAAATAGTAAAAACCATCCGTAAAGATAGAGAAGATTTGAACAACGTATTATCACACCTGAAATAATGAACATCTATAGATCCTTCCATCTAACAATTGAAGAACATTCATTTTCTTCAAACTCAGAGGCAAGATTAATGATAATTTACCATATTCTAAGTCATAAAAAGGTTACCACATTAAAAATTTTATATTATGCAGATAATATTCTATCAGCAGAAATTTAATGTAAATAAAATGAATTTAATTTTCTTAATACAAGTCTAAATAAATAATATAAATTGCTTTATAATATATTAAGTAATTTGAATCAATTTATATTAACTTAAATATGAAAATTAAAATATAAGTAAAAACCTTTGTTTTAGAAATTCAAAACAATTTCTATATTATTTTTAAATTATAGAATATATAAAAAAAGAAATTTAAAAAATTTGTCTAATAAATAGCATGCAATATGTTCATGAGTAAAACTGTGAAAGAGCTAAAAGAAATGAAGGTATATATTCGTATTCATGTGGGATATTCTTCATTAATACAGATATTACTTTTCTTAACTGACTTATGATTAAATACTTTCAATAAAATTTGAAGGAAAATTCCTGAATAATTTTTTCTGGTCCTTGGCATACTAATTCTAAAGTAACTATAGAAGTAATAGAGGCCATAAAATGGCCAAAACATTTTGAAGCAAAATGTTAATATTAGGTGACCCTAGCTGATATAAACATTTTAATGAAGCTAAATTAATAAAGACATAATGATAATGGCACAGGATTATCAGTGGCAAATGTTATATAGAAGATAGTTGGTATTGGGAGGGGATAGCAAATAGAAAAACCAAAAGAGGAAAATTGAAGAAAAATGTATTGGCAAGGGAACACAAGCATACGAAGACTCAATATATAAAAGCAGTGAGATGGATAGGAAAAGATGATCTGTTCAATATGGTACTGGCGCAATTACCAAGTCATATGGCACAATGACAAAGGATTTCCATTACACACACACTCCGTGTGAACAGCACTTCTTTGTGAGAACTAATGTTATAAAGCATTTAAAAGAAAAAGAAAACAGTTTTTATTTTGAGGTAGAAAATGATTTCCAGAAAAAGTCAACAGAAACATGTACAAAAATAAAAACATTAATAAAATGGATCATCCTAAAGTGTGTTTTTTAAAACTATAAATTTCAAAAGTGAGAAGATAATTTTCTAAATGGGAGATTAAACCTGTCGCATATAACCCGAAATAGGCAAATATAAAACAGGCACAACTTTTTAAAAAAATCAGTTAAAAAAACAAAACCTCAGCACCATATCGCACTTACTCTAAACTTGACCACATAATTGGAAGTAAATCGCTCCTCAACAAATGCAAAAGAACAGAAATCATAACAAACAGTCTCTCAGACCACAGTGCAATCAAATTAGAACTCCATATTAAGAAACTCATTCAAAACTGCACAACTACATGGAAACTAAACAACTACTCCTGAATGACTGCTGGATAAACGATAAAATGAAGGCAGAAATAAAGATGTTCTTTGAAACCAATGAGAACAAAGACACAACATACCAGTGTCTCTGGGACACACTTAAAGCAAGGTCTAGAGGGAAATTTATAGCACTAAATGCCCATACGAGAAGTGAGGAAAGATCTAAAGTCAACATTATAACGTGACAATTAAAAGAACTAGAGGAGCAAGATAAACAAATTCAAAAGCTAGCAGAAGAAAAGAAATAACTAACATCAGAGAAGAACTGAAGCAGATAAAGATACAAAAATCATTCAAAAAATCAATAAATCCGGGAGCTGGATTTTTGAAAAGATCAACAAAATAGATAGAATGCTAGCCAGACTAATAAAAAAGAAAAGAGAGAAGAATCAAATAGATGCAATAAAAATTGATAAAGGGGATATCACCACTGATTCCACAGAAATACAAACTACCATTAGAGACTATTACAAACACCCCTATGCACATAAACCAGTAAATTCTGTAAAACTATGTTGTCTGATAGAGTAGCCACTAGTCACATGGGACTATTGAGCACTTAAAATGCAGCTAGTCTGAATTTACATGTACTGTTAATATAAAATTGACACCAGAACTTGAAAATGTTGAATCAGAAAAACGAAAAAGTTAAGATATGTCATATGATTTTTTTATAATGAACACTTGTTGAAATGATAACATTTTTGGATAAAGAGTGTTAAATAAAATACATATTTAAATTAATTTACTTTTTACTTTTTAAAAATTATGGCTACCAAAATGTTGTAAAATACTTTTGTGGCTTGCATTATATTTCTAATAGATGGCATTACTCTAAGAGATTAGAATCTAATAACAGAGAGAAAAATGTCTCTGTAGATGGGATAATTGTATTTCTCATCCTTACTGTGTTCTAAAAGTAGGTAGCAAAGGATTCTGAGTTAGAAAAATTTAAGCACTTTTGCAAACTTCTTGAGCAGTATCACACTCTTTAGCACTTGTCATCTCTTTTGTTTGCTGTGTATTATTTTAATGAATCTTTCAATGCCCTCAGAAAAAGTTAAATCAATTTATTTTACCTTATCTTGAAAAACAAATAATTTCATTACTTTGCTCTTGTACATGCAGAGTCAGACCCTGAAGGAATTTCACTATGATTTTTGTTATGAAAGTTGTTTTAAAAAGTGTGTTTTTTAAACAGTGAACTTATAAGTGGTTTTTATGCATTGATGGTGGTGTCTTTAAATTCAAAGCCCAAGGTAACCTATTTCTTCCATCCTTTCTAGTGTTTATTTAGCATAAGAAAAAATGAACAGATTCTAAGGGTTAACATCCCGGTTTTCTTTGGAAATAGTGTGGCTGGTAATCAGTGCTGAGAGACTCATTGGCATGTTCTGCTATACAACTAAGTGTTGGCTGGGGAAGGATGCTGATTATTTAACACCAGTGTTTGACAGGAAGCTTGTGTTTACAGTGTGAAAAGGTGCAAGCATCTAGAAAAATGCATGTTCAGATGTTACAAAGTGTCTTTAGGGAAGGATCTCCGCCAGAGCAACTCCTAACTGTTGGAACTGGGTTTCATGTGAACACAATGTATTGGGGTCTGCTGGCGTCTCCATCACATGCTATCACATGGCGAGGCATAAATGAAGGCTGCAGTTGGAACTACATAGGCTAACGTAACTCTGTTGTGCCAGGAAGCGCGGGACAACTATTGTTGTTTGTCATTGCCTTAGAATAAAGCAAAGGCTGACTTCAGTTAAAAAATGGGGACAGGGATTGCTTTAGAAAGAACAAAATTATCTGTAATGTTAATTCATTTTATAATCAAGCCCCAACCTATTTATGCATGGTTAATTTCTCTCTCCAGTAGATTGTGAGCTTCAAGAAGGAGGAGATTTTTGTCTGTTTTCTTTAGTTTTAACTCCAGTTGTATAATAAGGCCTAGCATTATAATAGGTTCTCCATAAGTATCCGTTACATCCAAACTGTCTACCATTGTTTTGGAACCTGCTTTCCCTTCCTTGTATCTATTTCTTCATGTATCAGTTTTTTGGAACTGGCTTCCCAAATGGTACCTATATGGCCTTCTACGATTTTCCTTAATGTCTAATAATTAAAAATCAATTAACTATTTGTATCGTCAGAGTTTTTCTTAGAGCCACTCTAAGCCTTCTTTGATGTTTGATTTAATTTCAAAATGACCAGTTGTCTGATCCATCTGTTCACCATTACCATGGTGAAATTCTTGTGTACACTAGAAAACTGGGCGCCATATGTCTCACCATATGGTGACTATAGAGGAGGATTATTTAAAACAGGACAATTCTGCATTTAATAGAAGATTAGTTTTTGTTTTTTGGTCTTCAAGATAGCAATATTCTGACTTTCTAATGTGTAAGTTTTAATTTGTATTATAAGGGGCAGGCCTGCTATTTGGGACGAGTACTAAAAAAGAAAATTATGTAAGTTTTGTGGGTTTACTTTTGCATTGCTGTGGCCACTGGAGGAGTAATTAAGCAGGGAGATAGGGAAGCATTGCTCCAGGAAACCTATTTATGAGTCTGATAATTCTGTATTTTATAGTGTGCAAGGAGTGATTTCAATAAAATATATGAAACAGAATTGATGTTTTCTAAAGTCAGAATGTCTTTTAAGAATGAAATTTTAAGTAGATACTTTGTGATATTTCCTTTAAACCCTACAGGCTAATGGGTTTTTTGAAGTACTTTCATGTATCTTGTAAGAACTCTCAGCTTATTGAAATTAATTTAGCAAATAATTTCTAGCCCAACCATGTAGCAGGAACCATGACATATTTGCTCAAAGAGTAACAGGTCATAAGATCCCTGTCCCGAAATATCTCCTTCTGAAGCAGGAAAGGCTAAAGCACACATGCAACATAGACCTACAGACAAAGCAGGAGAGGAAATGCTGACCTCCTGATATGGTTTGGCTGTGTCCCAAACCAAAATCTCCTCTTGAATTGTAATACCCACGTGTCAGGGGTGGGACCAGGTGGAGGTAATTGGATTGTGTCAGCGGGTTCCCCATGCTGTTCTCATGATAAGGAGCGAGTTCTCATGAATTCTGATGGTTCTGTAAGTGTCTGGCATTTCCCTGCTTGCCCTCACTCTGTCCTGCCACCCTGTGAAGAGGATGCCTCCTTCTCCTTTGCCACCAGGATTGTAAGTTTCCTGAGACCTGCCTAACAGTGTGAACCAGTGAGTCAACTAAAGTTTTTTTTGATAAATTACCCAGTCCTGGATATGTCTTCACAGCTGTGTGAGAATAGCCTAATATGCTTCCTGTAGGAAAAAATAGCCATGGGAATACAGAAGAGGACACACCTTCATCAGGTGTGCTTTACAGGCATGGCAATCTTTAAATGAGCATTGAAACATAGATGGTTTTACTTCCTTGGGTAACCTGGAGGTTGGGGGTGAGGTTACTGGCACAGAACATATAACATAAGCAGAACAAATGAAAAGAAAGATGTGATGAGTCTAGCCATACCCTTAGTCTAGCCGTGACTAGTGTATAAATCCAGAAGGCATATTCCAATTGTAGTCTATGTAAAGGAATGTGCCTTGCGTAGCTCCAAAGGATGCCATTCATGTCACCTACCATATGAATGTACATACTGGAGGTGGGAAACACAGTGGCATAGTGTTCAGCCAACTCTAGGTAGTCTAGTCATTTGGAATTACTTGAAGAAAAGTTGTGGGAAGTGAGTCCATACAAACCTACAGTCAGAAATTTACAAGATTTAGAGCTAGGGATAAGTAATTTACATGCAGAGGAGGAAATTAGATCACTAAAATAAAATATGGATAACTATGCTTTCCTTTGAAATTTGTAATTCAAAAACTAAAATTGAAATTTGAGAGTACCTTTATTGTTTGTTCACAATCTATGCACCATTGAGCAGTAATAAATGCCTTAGCACTTAACACAAATACAATTGCAAATACCTGTAACTGTATTTGTAGGACTATCTGATCATGTAGCATGACTATGGGCTATTATAAAAGTGAAAGTTTAAGATTCTGTGTGAAAACACCGGGAAAAATAGAGTACAAGCAAAAAGGTACAGGACTTTTTTTTGAGTACCGTGATGTGAATTAAGATATAAAACAATATCACCTAAGACAAGGCAGGCATTTTTGATTCATTAGTTCAAATACTTCTATTTGTATCCAAGCACTTCTTTTCCTCCTCCCTCCATGTCTGTTTTCACGGAATTGGATATTCCTTAGCTTCCTTCTAATAACAGGATAAGTGACATTCATCTCTTCAAGGGAAAATAGCAATTTTTAAAGTAGCAAATACCATCCTGTTCAAAGTGGAAATCTGAGGTGTTATATAGTCACAGGCAGGCTCTAAGTACGTAACAGCTGTCTGGTTGCTTCTCAAATTGGTTGTGTGTTTGAAGCACCGCTTGGATATTGGTCTGCCCTTGCCTCAGATGAATCATTCTCCTAATGGACTATCAAGTACTTGGATAAATCCATCAGTAATGCAGACTCTGGCTCCTGTACTTTCCTGAAATGCCTTCAAACCAATTTGGTAAATTACACCCGATGTGAGAGTTAGATGGTATGTCAGGAAAGATCAAGCTTTTTGGTAAAATGTCATTTCTTTGAAAGACTTGTATTCCCTCTTTAAAGTCTTTTGAAAGGGAAAATATACCATTATTACATATTTTACCAGTTCACAGAAATGTATAGCATTCAAAAAGTTAAAGAACACATATAAGAACTGGATAAAAATATTCTTGACCGGTAAGTTTCTTAAGCATTATATTTTTCTTGCATAATATTAATCTGACATAAACAGGTGAGTTTATACACAGCTATGTAAAAGTAGAAAGAATAGTGTATCTTCTGGAGTATTAGCTTGTATTTTCTGAACATTATCAAAATAAGTATTATTTTTCTGTAGCTTTGCACTATGCTATGGAGTATCTGTACTGAACTTAATATCAAAAGCAAAATGTGTTTGTGCTTATTAGAGATTCCATAGCCTTTTACCTGCTAAAAGGACACTCTCTAAGGACTATTTATTAGTCTTGATATACTACTTTCAAATACTTTGAAATATTTGCAAGGTGGAGCATATTTCTTATTAGAAAGCAATATATGTTTGGGGAAAGAAAAGTTGGGGAATACAGAGAAAGGGTAATACATTTAATATTCAACTTATAAAAGATCTTAATAATAAGTATAATAAGTATTCTTAAAAATCAGAATTTGAAGAATAACTTAAATTTCTTTATGAAATCTGGTAGTAAGAAATTAAATGAAATGTGAAAACAATAATTGCCAAAATGCTGTGTCTCCCCAGCTCCTCTAGTAGGAGCCTACCACCATTTCCATGCGGAAGGGAACAAGCTAGGGGATACTTTGGCCTTCTGAGAACTGTGTTAACCTTAGCAAGTTACATTATTACACCCATTATGTTTTGCATAAAGTTTTATTTTATTCACCATAAAAAAAATTAAAGCAACCTTTGCTTTGTTCTCATTATTTTGCAGAGGAAAAGAAAATTAAACTCCATTTTATCTTATCTGAACAAAGATAACCAATAAGGTAGGTATTGTTGAAGATGAAAGCAGTAACTTTGGGGATCATTTTTGAACGTTTTTGACAGAATATTTTAAAATACCTAAGCATAGCATCAATTGTCTTCTTTAAGACTTCAGCTAGAGAAATATCCTCATATCCAAGATAGCTTCATCTACAATTTCTTACTATAGACCTCAGATTTGGCTCTGAAGCCTTCATCTGAAGGGAGAGGACGGTTAGGGGGGTTAATCTGAAATAGCTTTTCATAGTTTGTGGGAAAGGTTGGTGTGATAGCCATAATATGAACAACTAGAAGAAAACAGCAAGCAACTGTATGAGCACTGTCTGATCCACTATCCTAAAGGTACACCTTGAGACACTTAAGGAAGATTTTACTCCTGTTTTGCAAACGCTGTCCAATTTAGTTGTTTAAAAACATGTGGAGGCAACTAACATCAACAGTCAATTCAACAAAGTTAGATGATAGATTTAACTAAGTTAGATTTAATTAAGTTGGAACAATCATAACCAAGTTAGAAAGCCAACTTGGTAAGCTTCTCAGGTGGCATCTCATTCTTACTGCTCCACTCTAAGTATGCTGACAATGTGAAGTACTCTTTCAATAACTTGTGAAAATAATGAATTATGCAAAAATTATCACTGAAACCATATGGTCATTAAATATAACGTTTTAAAGCTATTTTTTTATGGATTGCTAAGACATTATAATGAGTTAAGCACACAGACACTGGAGTCAAGACTGTTAGTTCTTAAACTATAGCTCTGTCTCATAAAAGCTTTGCGACCTTAAGCAAGTTACTGAACATCTCATTGCTGGGCATTTTATTTTCTTCATCTGTTCAAGGAGGTAGATAATGGCAATTATCTCATAATGTTGTGACAATTTCATAAGTCAACATGTATTTTATTAAATTAAAAATCAAGACACAAAATAGTATGTGGAGTAGTATGCTTTCATTAGTCCAATATGATGTACATGTATGCTGGTATATGTACATTTTTTCTATAATGATATACTGAAATTTTCTAACACCTATAGAGAATGGTTCTGAGAAAATGGTTTGAATGGTGAGATAAAATTTATGTTTGTTTTTAGGCCTTTATATACAAATTTATTTTTAATTTTATGCTGTATTCATTTATTTTAATACTTCCATGAAGTATTACCAGGGCTAATTTATAAAGAAAAAGAGGTTAAAAGGACTTACAGTCCCACATAGCTGGGGAGGCCTCACAATCGTGGCAGAAGGCAAAGGAGAAGCAAAGGCAAGAGCATGTGTGCGGGGGAACTGCCCTTTATAAAACCATCAGATCTTGTGAGATTTATTCACCAACACAGGAACAGCACAGGAAAACACCACCCTCATGATTCAATTACCTCCCACTGGGTCCCTCCCATGACATGTGGAGATTATGCAAGTCACAATTCAAGATGAGATTTTGGTAGGGACACAGCCAAACCGTATAATTAGGCTCCTGGCCCCTCCACAATCTCATGTCCTTACATTTCAAAACCAGTCATGCCTTCCCAACAGTCCCCGAAAGTCTTAACTCATTTTAGCATTAACTCAAAATTCCACAGTCCAATGTCTCATCTAAGACAAGTTTCTTCTGCCTATAAGCCTGTAAAGTCAAAAGCAAGTTATTTTATTCCTAGATACAATGGGTTAGCTACTGCCTAGATACAGCCATTGGGTAAATACACCCATTCCAAACGGGAGAAATCACCCAAAATGAAGGGGCTGCAGGCCCCACACAAGCCTGAAATCCAGTAGGGCAGTCAAATCTTAAAGCTCCAAATTATCTCCTTTGACCCCATGTCTCACATCCAGGGTACAATTATGCAAGAGGTGGGTTCCCATGGTCTGGGACAGCTCTGCTCCTGTGGCTTTGTAGGGTATAGCCCCCTTGCTGGCTGCTTTCACAGCTGGTGTAGAGTGTCTGTGGCTTTTCCAGGTGCATGGCTTTTTCCAGGTTCATATTTCCCATTTCCCTATTGTTTTGGCAATTAACATTTGGATCCTTGTTACTTATGCAAATTTCTGCAGTGGGCTTGAATTTTTCTTCTCAGAAAATGGGATTTTCTTTTCTATCACATTGTCAACCTGCATATTTTCCGAACTTTTATCCTCTGCTTTATTTTTAAACATAAGTTCTAATTACAAACCATATCTTTGTGAATGAATAAAACTGAATTCTTTTAAGAGCACCCAAGTCCCCTCTTGTATGCTTTACTGATTAGAAATTTCTTCCACCAGATGCCCTAAATCATTTCTCTCATGTTCAAAGTTCTGCAGTTTTCTAGGGAAGGGACAAAATGTTACCAGTCTGTTTGCCAAAACATAGCAAGACTCACCATTGTTCCAGTTCCCAACAAGTTCTTCATCTCCATCTGAGACCAGATCAGCCTGAACTCTTTTGTCCAAATCACTATCATCATTTTGGTCAAAGCATTCAACAAGTCTCTAGGAAGCTCCAAAGTTTCCTACATGTTTCTATCTTCTTTTGAGACCTCCAAACTGTCTCAACCTCTGCCTGTTACCCAGTTCTAAAGTTGCTTCCATATTTTTAGGTATCTTTACAGCAGAGCCCCACTACCCAGTACCAGTTTACTTTGTTAGTCCGTTCTTACACTGCTAATAAAGACATTCCCAAGACTGTGTCATTTATAAAGAAAAAGGGATTTAATACATTAACAGTTACACATGGCTGGGGAGGCCTCACAATCATGGTGGAAGGCAAAGGAGGAGCAAAGGCATGTCTTAGATGGAGACAGACAAGAGAAGAATGAGCAAAAAGGAAAAAGCACATTATAAAACCATCCGATCCTATGAGACTTATCCACGATCACAAAAAACAGCAAGGGAGAAACCTGGTGCTGCCATGATTCAATTACCTCTCGCCAGGTCCTTCCCAGGACACATGGGAATTATGGGAGCTCCAATTCAAGACAAGATCTGGGTGGGTACACAGCCAAATAATATACGCTTTTTAATTTTTATATAAATAAGTGCATTTTGAATAATAAATAGCTTTATAAGTTTCCTATTTACACAAGACTCAGGTTGAGACATGTACTATCCCAAAGTTCTGGGTGTGTTATATTTCTGGAAATAATGAAATGTACTTATTTTTGCCCCTTTATTTGTTTGTATTAAAGAATAAAAAACTCTACAATTTCTTTTTGTCCATTGATTAAAAGACATGGAGTCCAAAATTACAAATTCAATTGTCCTATGGAGACAACTATTAGACATAAACCTAAAACAGTGGTTTTCTTAGGATGCAATAACCTGAGTGAAAATTAAAACTTGGAGGAAACAACATAAATATATTGTACAGAATAAAAATAAATATTTCCATGAGGAAAAGTAAAAATAAATAAAGGCTGTAGTCATCGTGTAATAAAATGACCGGGTTACCAAGAGATTAGGTTGTGTGGTTACTCAGAAGTTATTTCACATTCACTGCATCCTTGATGTATGTACAATGGTAATATGCTTGCAGCTGGCCTAAGCAATGGACACAACAAAACCAAATTATGCCTGTTCTAATAGAGTTATTGTATTAGACAGGGCTCTCCAGAGTAACCAAAACAGTTTTTTGTTGTTTTTTTTTTTTTTGTGCGTTTGTGTGTGTGTATGTGTGAGTGTGTTTAACATAAAAAGAGAAAGAAAAACAGAGAGAGAAGGAAAGAGATTTTAATGAATTTACTTGTGCAATTGGGTATTAGCATGTCCTAAACCTGCTGGGCAGGCCAGCAGACTGAAGACGCAGAGAAGAGTTGAAGTCTTAAGTCTGAAGGCAGTCTGGGGGCAGAATCTCTTTTTTCTTGGGAGACCTTTTTTTTTTTTCTTAAGGTCTTTAACTGAATAAATGATTCCACCAAACTTATGAGTGGTCATCTGCTTTACTCAAGTTCTATTGATTGAAATATTAACCATATTTCAAAAATACCTTCACAGCAACATTAGACTACTGTTTCACCAAACATCTGAGCACCATAGACAAGGCAACATAAGACATAATGTTAACCATCACAGGTGTAATAAAGACCAGTACTAGATTTCTCTTTGAGATTACTTAAATATGTTTATTTTAGAAGGAAATTCTGGCATTTATGTGTTTATGTATTAAAAAACAAAAGGAGAATCAACACTTATTGAACAGGTATTTCACTTTGACCAATATGTCACCAAATCCTGCCCTCCCTTCAAGCTCCCCAGCCCTTTGTAACCGTCATCCTAATCTGTACTTCTTGAGATCAACACTTTAAGATTCCACATATGAATGTGATCATGCAACATTTGTCTTTCTGTAAGTGGCTTATTTTACTTAGTGTAATGTTCTTCAGTTTTATCTATGTTGTCACAAAAGATACGTTTTTTATGGCTGAGTAGTATTCCGTTATGTATATATAGTACATTCTCTGTAACCATTCATCCATTGATGAATTAATTCCATATCTTGGCTATTGTGAATAATGCTGCAATAAATTGTTTATAATTAATAATACATTGTATTCTTGAAAAATGTTAAGAGAGTAGATATAAAGTGTTCTCACACACACAAAAAAAATCTTTTAAGAAACCCAGGATAACTATGTGATGTAATACAGGTATTGATTAACTAGATATAGCCATTCTATTAATACAATGTATATATGCTTCAAAATATCATGTCATACACATTAAATACATCTTATTCTTCCTGTTAATTTAAAAACAAATATATACAAAGGATCTGCCCCAGAAGACAGAGCTTCTGGTTACTAGATTTACATTTTACAGGAGCAGTGTATTTTATACGCTCATCCTACAATCACATATTCAAGGCTTTCTAGGAAATAATTAGAAGCTACAGTACTTGTGTTGTCTGTAAGAATGGTGTTAATTCAAAACATATGATTATAATATTATAGAATGTCATACAGATAATTAAAAATTAATAAACAGTAATATTTAAGAAAAGTATTTAAAGCAGTTTCCATGTGTTTCTCCAGTTTCCTCTCCTGTCCCATATCATCCTTTCCAACAGTGGACTCAAATTTTGTCCTCCAACTGAGCCATCTGGCGACATAAACGTTCTTACCCAGCCTTGCCTTTATATACTTTATTTATACCAAAAGGCCAATTACTGAAAAAATGTTTAGAGGGTTGTATCCCCTTAGGGCAGGAGAGACCAGGGTATTGCGTTAAAAGAAAGAGTGTAAATTAGTTCTATAATTGTGGAAGACAGTGTGGCAATTCCATAAGGTCTAGAACCAGAAGCGCCATTTGACCCAGCAATCCCATTACTAGGTATATACCAAAAGGATTATAAATCATTCTGCTATAAAGACACATGCACGCATATGTTTATCACAGTACTGTTCACAATAGCAAAGACTTGGAACCAACACAAATGTCCATCAATGACAAACTGGAAAAGGAAAATGTGGCACATATACACCATGCAGCCATAAAAAAGAATGATTTAATGTCCTTTGCAGGGACATGGAGGAAGCTGGAAACCATCATTCTCAGGGAACGAACGCAGGAACACAAAACCAAACACTGCATATTCTCAGTCATAAGTGGGAGTTGAACAAAGAGAACTCCAGGACACAAGGAAGAGAACACCATACACCAGGGCCTGTTACAGGGTGGGGGACAAGGAGAGGGATAGCATTAGGAGAAATACCTAATGTAGATGATGGGTTGATGGGTGCAGCAAACCACCATCGCATGTGTCTACCAATGTAACAAACCTGCACTTTCTGAACATGTACCCCAGAACATAAAGTATTTTAAAAAACAAAATGAAACAAAACAAAAAGACAAAACCAACCAAACAAAAATCTCTATACATATACTTAATAAGTATATATATAGTATTGAGAAATTAGTAAGGATGATGGGATTCTTACTATATTAAGGATAAGTACTTCCTATATATGTCTCTCTATATATGGTACTGAATTATATATATATTTACTACATATATCTGTGTGTGTGTATATATATAGACAGATAGATAGATACTTACTATATATCTCTATATACCTTTATAGAGAGAGTACTCAAATATGCTTATTAAAATTTCTTTTTTAACTTTCTCCTTTACCGAGGATAATTTAATTCTGTATTGTGAAATACCTATTCTCCTAAATGTATTATGTGATACTATATTTTATTAAAACATATTAATTTTTAATTTTGCAACAATTTTAGATTTACAGAATCATAAAACTAGTATAAGAGTTCTCACCTGCTCTACATTACACTTTACCTAATGTTGATGTTTCATAAAATCATAGCGAATTTATCAAAACTAAGAACTATTAACCAAACTAATTCTTAATTTATGATGAATTATTTTTAACTTAACACATGCCTGGTAATATTTCATTGAATGTACCACTACTGTAAATTTCATGATGTTCCTTTCTGGATTTTATTGAAAATTTTTAAAGAACGTTGGATTCTGTTCTGGTACACAGATAAGTAGTTTGTGGCTTAGTTTGACCCATTTAAAACTCACATTAGGCTTTTTGGAAAGATTCAACGTAGACTTTCTCTCTGGGACCAATTTAATCCCAAGTACTAAAGCATGACACTAGACAGAAGACACTAGGTAGAAGACTCAGTCTGTTGTTCTTTATATTGCAATATCTTTCTACGATGTTCAGTAGGATCACGTTATTAACAATTTTTGTGGGTCTTAGTGGTGATCAACCTATTGCTTCCAAGTAGTTTATTTTTTCTCTGGGAGTCTTCTATAATACATGCACATATCAGTATTCAACCAAAGACTTAAGCACATCTCTCTTAAGTTCTTCACTGTGCAGTTTTTATTCTCCTGTATTATGCCCCCAAAATTCCTTTTTTTTTTTTTTTTGACAGAGTCTCGCTCTGCCACCTAGGCTGGAATGCAATGACGTGATTTTGGTTCACCACAACTTCCACCTCCTGAGTTCAAGTGATTCTCCTGCCTCAGTCACCCAAGTAGCTGGGATTATAGAAGTATGTCACCATGCCCATATGCCCCTAAAATTCTAGCTACCTTGAACTTCCTGAACTCTCATCTCTCTATGCTCAACTCATTAAGACTATCAGAATTTCAACTAGAAACTCTATAACTAACAAGCTGGGGCATTGTAAAACTCAGTATATTCATTTCTGTTCTCGCAGATTATAGCCTTGTGGTGTTTGCTGTCCAATGTCAAAAAATGGTTGCTTTATACATTTTATCTGATTTAAAAATTGTCAGATGTTTTCATTGTTTTTGGGGGAGAGCAATTAGGAACCAATCTTCCTGTATCAACTTCTGAAGATGGAGAAATGGCTCTGTGTGCCAGAAGAGTTAATAGTTTCCCATGTCATGAATAAACATTAATTAGTTGAATGTAAAATTTGAAATTTACTTTTTTAAACTTTTAAGTTCAAATTATATATCTGATTATACTATGTTTAGGTATAGTAAAATAGAAAAAAACTATCTTTACTATTTTATAGTAATACTAAATTAACTTTTGTTGTACAAACTAAACTCATTTTATAGAGAATTAATCCCATGTATTTACTCAGTTCATCACATATGCATAAACATTTTTATGCATTTAAACTTTAATATATCAATTTTTGTGATAAGTTGAAGTGCTAAAGAGGGATAACATGCAAGTCTAACAAGAAAAACATCCAAAGTCTTAAATAGCTCAGGTAATATTATGAATTAAATAAATACATATTATCAGTAAAGATGTTTTAATTATCCCAGTGGTATGTACAAATGTCAGCATATAAACTTTTAACTGAAATAATAACTAATTCAAGACCAACATTTGTATATTATAATTCAAATTAAAATATATTTGATTACTTAACAGATCAATTCTTATTTATTTAATATTATAATAAAAATGGGATCTCAGTATGTTGCCCAAGCTGGTCTTGAACTCTTGGTCTCAAATGATCTACCCAACTTAATTTCCCAAAATGCTGGTGTTGTAGGCATAAGCCCCATTGCCCGGCCCTTATAGAACTATTCTTGATTATAAAAATCTGTGACTATACCGGCATTGGTCTTCTGCATATAGTCAACTTTATTTTTTATATTCAATTTTAAAATGTGGTGGGGTTTGAAAAGATAATTTCACATTATTGACATTATTTATTGAGGGTTGGAGACAGTATATTTCTACTTGGGATCCCTCCTTTATTATAGATTGACATTCTATAGACAACAGGGTCTCCAAATTTGCATATCATTTAATGGCATTCCTCAATCTGACATAGATGAAAGTCTTCAAAACCTATTTATATTTAGCAAACTTTATTGATTTCTCAGTGGAGTCTGCATTTCTTTAGCTTTAGGGAACAAATCTATGTTCATTTTAGTGACATCCTATTGAATCTTGAATATCTCTCATATTTTTTCTTCCTTTGAAACTACAATTCTAGTTATGCTAATAAAACTTTTTAAACACACAATCTGCTCTAAATTTTTCTCCAAATCTACCTGTCATTTCTGAATTCTATTCTTCTCTTTATTTTGAAAGCATTTACCTATCTTTAGTCTTATGGCATATTTTCCCTTTATTATGATTTTTTGGGGATTACTGACAGGTGTTCTGAAATTACACATATGAATTCAACTGACATAGCAGAATACATTTACTGAGCTTATTGTCCTAATCTAATATACGCAATTACATGAGTCCTAACACTTTCTTCATCTAAGTTTTACTTTTGCCTTATTTCTCCTGCTCTTTCTAGTTTTTACAGCTGGAGACCGCAGGTATAAAACTTGTTATATAGTTTTCAATGTTTTCTTAGCTATTATCAATACACTGTCTTCATGAAATAGTAAATATATTCTTTCTCTCTTCGAACATGGTTTATAGTTTATAAACACTAATAATTGCCTTGATTTTCATTTATTTTGTTATGATGCTACTGCAGGTAATATTTATTCAAATGATGTAGAAAATGCCTTTGACTCACAGGAAAAAAGTGCTTCAAAATTTAGCCAAATTTCTGGAGTAATGACAACAAGATGGCAGATTGAGTCAATGACAAAATATCACCTCTCACAAACCAAAGACTAAATAGCTCCATTACTGAATTCTATAAACATTTCAAGATAAATTAATAAAAATTATTTTTACTCTCTTCCAATAAACTTGAAGTAGGAAGAGTACTCCCAAACTTATTTTACAATGTGCATTAGTCCATTTCCATGATGCTATAAATTAGCCTGAGACTGCCTAATTTATAAAGGAAAGAGGTTTAATAGTCTCATAGCTCAGCATGGCTGGAGAGGCTTCCGGAAACTTACCAACACGGTGGAAAACACCTCTTCATAGGGTGGCAGGAGAGAGAATGAATGCTAGCAGCGGAAATTCCAGACTTTTATAAAACCATCAGATCTTATGAGAACTCACTCACTATTACAAGAACAACATAGGGGAAACTATCCCGTGGTGTAACAGTGTCCCACTGGGTCCCTTCCTCAACAGTTGAGGATTATGAGAATTTTAATTCAAAATGAGATTTTGGTGGGGCACAGTCAAACCATACCACAAGGTTAGCATTACTTTAAAACTAAAATCAGACGAGGACACTGAACACCACAAGAAAAGAAAGCTACAGGCCAATATTCTTGATAAACATAGATGTAAAAATTATCAAAAAAAGTTAATAAACCAAATTCAAGAACATGTTAAAGGAATCATTCATCACAATCAAGTAGAATTTATTCCTGGAATGCAATCATGGTACAACATATACAAATCAATAAATTTAATAAACCACATTAAAAATGGAAGCATAAAACTTATGTGATCATTTTAAAACATGCAGAAAGAGTAATGGACAAAATTCAACATTTTTATGATATAAACTCTCAACAGATTAGGTCTAGAAGAAATATGCCTCAATATAAAAAAGGCCATGTATGACAAACCTGTGGCTAATGTCATTCTCAAAAGTGCAATGTTGAAGACGTTTTCACTAAGATCAGGCAAAAGAAAAGGATGCTTAGCTGGGCCAAGGCAGATGGATCACGAGGTCAGAAGTTCAAGACCAGCCTGGCCAACATGGAGAAACCCCATCTCACTAAAAATGCAAAAATTAGCCAGGTGTGGTGGCACATGCCTATAATCCCAGCTACTCAGGAGGCTGAGGCAGGAGAATCGCTTGAAACCAGGAGGTGGAGGTTGCAGTGAGCCAAGATCATGCCATTGCACTCCAGCCTGGGTACCAAGAGCAAAACTCCATTTCAAAAAAAAAGAAAAAGAGAGAAAGAAATGAAAAAAAAGGATGCTTACTCTCACCACTTCTTTTCAACATAGTACTCGAAGTCCTAGCCAAAGCGATTAGGCAAGAGGAAGAAAGAAAAGGCATTTTTAATAGGACAAGAGGAAGTGTGGATTTGTTTTATTTGTTGATGACATAATCTTATGTATAGAAATCTCCAAAGACTCCATGAAAAAAAAGACTAGAACTGATAAACGAGTTCAGTAAAATTGAAGAACATAAAAGCAATGCACAAAAACTTAGTGCCATGTCAATATATTCATAAAAAATTATCTGGAAAGAATATTAAGAAAACTCTCTCATTGACAATAGCAATAAAAAATTAAATTTCATGTGTAAATTTAACCAGCAGTGAAAAACCTATATACATAAAACTGTAAAACACTGATGAAAAAACACTGAAGTAAACAAATAAATGGAAAGATAGCCTGTGTTTATGGATTGAAAGAATATTGTGAAAACGTAAAGAATACCTTAACAACCTACAGATTCAATGCAATCCCTATCAAAACTACAACGTAATTTTACATGAAACTGGAAAAAAATCCTAAAACACATGCAACCATAAAGGACCTTGAGTAGCCAAACCAATTTTGATGAAAAAGAACAAAGCAGGAGGCATCATACTACCTGATTTCAAGACATATCATAAAATGATTGTAATCAGCACAGCATGGTACTGAAATGAAAACAGACACATCAACAGGGTAAAAATCCCAGAAATAAATCCACATATTTGGGGTTCACTTATTTTTGACAAAGGTGCCAAGAACACACAATAAAGAAAGGATAGTCTCTTCAATAAATGATATTGAGGATACTGGATATTCATTAGGAGAAGAATGAAATTAGAACCATATTTTACGTGATATAGAAAAGTGAACTCAAAATGAACTTAAATGTAGTACTGGAAACTGTAAAACTACTAGATGAATAAACAGGGGAAAAGCCCCACGACACTGGCCAGGGCAATGATTTTTTTGATATGACCAAAAAGCACAAGCAACAAAACCAAAAATAAGAAGATGAAATGGCACCAAACTCAAAAGTTTCCGGACAGCAAAATAAATAATGAACAAAGCAAAGAGACAGCTCACAGAATAAGAGAAAATATTTGCGAACCATAAATCTGATAAAATGTCCAAAATATATAAAGAACCCAAACAATTCAACACCAAGAAAAGAAATACATCAATTTGAAAAATGGGCAAAGGACCTGAATACATATTTTTAAAAGAAGACACACAAATGGGAATAGGTATATGAAAAAATGCTCGGCATTACAAATCATTA
Source organism: Cebus imitator (assembly GCF_001604975.1). Lineage (NCBI taxonomy): Eukaryota > Metazoa > Chordata > Mammalia > Primates > Cebidae > Cebus > Cebus imitator. The sequence continues at coordinate 970,707 of NW_016107382.1, read as the reverse complement.
GGAAAACGCAAATTAAATTCACAGTGGGCTATAATATTAAACTTGCTTGAATGGCTTTTATCAAAATATCAATACAAGTGCTGGAGAGGATGCAGAGTAAAGGACACTCTTTCACATTATTGGTTGCAAAGCAAATTAGTATAGCTGCATGGGAGATAGTTTAGAGGATCCTCAAAAAATAAAAAATAGAACTGCAATACAGTCTAGTAATCCCACTTCTGAGTATATATCCAAAGAAACTAAAATCAACATATGAAAGTGATATCTACACTCCCATGTTCATTATTCATAATAGCTAAGCTTAACAAACAACCTAAGTTTCTATAAATGGATGAATGTTTAAAGAAAATGTGGCATATGTACACAATGGACTGTTACTTAGACTTACAAAATGGGGAAATCTTGTCATTTGCAACAGACTGTGTGAATCTAGAGTGCACTATTCTAAGTGAAACAAGCAGGGAACAGAAAGACAAATACCACATGATCTTACTCCTATGTGCAATCTAATAAACTTGTACTTATAGAAGTAGAGAGCAGAATAATGCTTACCAGAGGCTGGGAAGGCTAAAGGTAGAGGAAGATGGGAAAATGTTGATCAAAATATACAAAGTTTAAAATAGAAGAATAGGCTTTGAGTTCTATTGCACAGCATGGTGGCTATAGTTAATGGTGTATTATATATTTCAAAATAACTAAGAGAGTAAATTTCAAATGTGTCACCACAAAAATTTGATAGGTAAGCTATGTGATAAATATACTTATTTTATTTATTCATGTCTCATTTTACACATATATAAAAACAGCACACTGTACCCCATAAGTGTGTACAATTATGACTTGTCAATCAAAAATAATATTAATAATAAATTAAAAGTCCCAATATTAGCAAACAAACCTTCAGCCAACTTTAGGAGGGAAAGCATTTTTAAGTAACTGTGTTTATTTAAAAACCTCATGTTTTTATTATTCATTTGCAGCAAATATGATCATAGAAGTGCAAAGTAAAATAAATGATGTCATTAGCCTACTATTCCAGGGTATTTGAATTTACTCAGTATTATCATCTAGCTATCCTGGTAACTAAACCCAGTTTGTGGTTGAAAAAAATGTCTAAATCCTGTAATATCATTAGTGGGAGTTGCAAATATTCTTCTTGTTCTATGGAATAGGAAGATTTTTTTCAACCTTGCCAAAATTTTTGAAAAAGGATATAATTTTAACTCTCCCTAATCCTTAGAGTTTAAATGTTACTTTATAAATAGAAATGGCAAAATACCATTATAGAGACCAAAAAATGCAAAAAGAATAAATCTTACTAAACAAACAAACAAGTCAGTGAATGCACTGCAATCTATAAGTATTAGTTATTAAAGCCCAAGGAAGGATATTATGTTATTCATATGAGACCATTAGATATCTTGTTATAGTGACATTGAAATATTAAGCTGTCCTAGAAAGCAATTTTCTTTTCTGTGAACAACAGTAATTTACAGACCTTAAGTCAAGAAGGAAGAAATGACTTTAATAAGAATCCCGAAAACATTTTAAGGCTGGTGTATTTACAAATAGTCAGTATTCTGACCTAAAATTTTTCATCATGATTGTATGCAAAGCACCACATCTTTATGATTATCATGGAGATTGAGAGTATCACAGATGATAATTCCTAAAATACTTATATGATTCATATTGAATTAGTAAAAGAGGAATGGACTTATTTCCCAAGTTAAGTTTAATATATGAATATTTATTTTATTACTAAATGGAAACATTGTTTCAATCATAATGAATATCCTAAGTACCTTCAGATATTTTCACCAAATTAAGAACATTATTGAATAAAGCAAATTTTAATAAACTGTGTATGTACACATTGTGAAAATTGCAAATGACTTTGTTTTGAAAAACTTAGTTTGGCACTTAGAAATAATACATTTCAAACACCTAGTGCTTGACACCCTATGGTGAACTTTTGCTGAGATCTGAAAATGCTGTGCACTGACAGCTTTGTGGATCAGGGCACAGCACAGTCTCACAGGGTTTCAAGTCTCACACTGGTTCTGCAAGCCAGCTTCTTTTGGTTCAGCCCCTCTGCAATAGTATGACTAAACATTAGGGAACTCTGAGTTTAAGATACAGTAACTGGAGTCTCTGCTTAGTTATTTTACAAACACAATAGCTATTTGCTGACACCATATTATTGTCACATCACTCCCAAAGAGATATACTATATCAGAATCACTAAGTTACTGTATGACTTACTATTACATATAAAATGAATTTCAAATTTTTATACTTCTGATGTTATATATTTAAATTTTTTACAATACAAGCTAATAAGAAACATAACATGTTATTTCAAAATACACAGAATTGTTCAGAAATGAATTTTGAATTAAATATCCTGATTTTTAATCCATTTTTTAAAAATGTATTTTATGGTAATTACTATGGAATTTTTAGACATTATTTTTGTTTTGAATATATAGAATTTTGATTGAAAACATTTATGAGAACAATTTTAGCCTGTTTTTAATTGCTAAAAAGTAATAATACAGAAGTACCTTAATTTTCAAATGCAGATTGATGTTAAGTGTTTGAAAGTAGTTTGATTTCCTCAACAATCTATGCCAGAGAAAGTACTTTATAAACATTTTGAAATGTCCAGGCAATATTTTCAGCTAGCAAAGATATCTTAGTTTCCTAACCTGACCCCAAGAATACACTTAAAATAACATTGCAAGGTCTCAATTCAGTGGGGTTAGAATTAATAATGTTTCCCTATAACTGGTAATTGGCAGAAATCTGTTTACTTCTACTCTGCTTTCCCTTTGTGCTTAAATGTTCTGTTGACTCCATCATGAACTTCAAGGTGAACTTCAGAGGTTCACTGAGAGGTTTATTCACTTTGGCAGAGAAAAAGGCTGACTCTATACATAGCTAAACTTTAAACTACATTCCTGTACCTTGCAAAACCATCAACAATTTCTCCACAACTGGCTATTTTCCATTTTTGATATGAATAAAGCCAAAACAAGAGCTAGTTAAGAAACCAGAAATCTTTTCAGCTCTGGAAAAGTAGAGAAAGAACAAGAAATATCCAGCAGAAAACATTGGCTGTACGCTCACCAAACCAATCCTTCAATCTAATTTCATTTTTAAGACAAATTGGATTATCTTTTCCTTTTAAAATCTGTTGAATTCACTATAAATACAAAATTCAATTTAATTTACATATGCTAATCAAGAAATCTTTCTATTGTATTGGAGAACAAAAGACCAAATATAATTCTGAATGTCATATTACACTAAGCTGTATGTCACCTTTGGATGCCAATTTAAAGTCTGAGGCATAATACGTTTGTATTAATCCTTTGCCTCTACTTATTAGATGAGTTAAGTGCAGCCCAGATTTGAAAGCCTGGTTATATATTATTGTCTTTTGATTTGATTTATGAATAAGTTTAGTAAAACATAAACTTTGTTCCTTAATATTTGAAATATGATAGTTTTAACATACCCCATGTCAACTCCTTTCTTCGTATGTGTATTATTTGAAATGTTATTATCTGACAGCTTGAGGGGAAAATTTAAATATAAAATATCTGTGTAGTTCAGTCAATAAAGCCAAAATATTCTTAGTTACTAAAAGAAATTAGGTTTCTTATGTTTGGGTATTTTAAACAATGAGCAGAACAGTATTGCCTTAAAATTCTGATTATGATTTCTGGATCCTAGGATTTAGTTCTAAGCTCTAGGACCGTGTCTACATGTGAAGCATTCTAAGAGGGTATTGGTGTAGAAATTAAGTGTAGCTGATCATTGTAATGCTTTTAAGTGCTCTGCCATTCTTAATTCACATCCATCAATTGCAATCATTAATCAAGTTGAATGCAATGGTTTGGGTGAATACTTAATATTGATTCTAGCTTAAATTTCACTGTAATTATAACTTAATGGTAAGCAGTATGTGTAATATTTAAACATAATCTAGTTTAAACTGTCAGTTAAGTGACAGCAGGGAAAAAGGACAAATCCTGCGACCTGAACAGAAATCATAAGGAGATCTTCTCTGAAACAGAGGAAGAAAGAAGCCAAAGGGTCAAAAAATAAAAATAAAAAAGAAGCGAATATTTGCTGGCACATGTAAGCTTAGTGTTGCCACTAGCATGTTTACAAAAGTACTCTGAGACATAAATGGAAAAGCAAGCACAAACAGAGGATGGGCCCTTTGGTTATTAGAGGACAGCCTTAATTTCAAATTCCCAAGAATTTTCTGATAAAATTCAGGATAGTCCTCCTACATGGAAAGTTCACTTATTTATTATAATACCCTACATTTAAAAAGAAAAAAAACAGATCAGCTAATTTATCTCCTGTCCCAAATGTGTTACTTGGATTTTCATAAGTCAACTTTGTGAAAGTTTTTTAATTTCACCGATTCTAGTTTTCTTCATTTGAAAATGAATGTTTCAAAACTAAATCATCTCCAAAGCAATGTAAACCTACCTTCCTTCTAAGCCACCACATTCTGCTATTTTTTTTTCTTTAGCTACTGGTAGCCAGCATGCAGTTTTCAGTAAGATGAATCAGTCTTATAACTCTGAATCCAGGCATCTGTTGAAGACTTCAGCTCTGATTCCAGCAGTTTGAGGCTATCTAACTGTTTAGGTCTACCTGAAGAGAAGTCTCAGTCTGCTTGAAGAGATCCCTAAATCTGTGATTCTCAAAATGTATATCCCCAACCAGTAACACTGTCATCATCTGATAATTTTATAGAAATATAGATTATCAGGCCTCCCCCCACACATACCAAATAAGAAACTCTAAGGGCTAGGTCCAGCAATCTGTGTCCTTCGGGTGATTATAAAAGTTTGAGTACCAGTCTTCTTACAAAGCAGCAGGTATTAAATGCAAAATAGATGACAGAACAAATGCCTTAAACTTGCCTCTCTCCTAAATCCCACTAAATTGACCATAGATATTAAGTAAAAATAACAAACAGAACAAGTAAATAAATCTGTGGCAATAACAATTTTATGGGACTTATCAATATACTATATCTGTGAGCAGATTCTGGAAAGAAAATACAGGCAGGATGAAAATGATGCCAATATCCAGTATATGTGAGGAATTATTTATGAAAGTAAAGTAGAAAACCTTTAAAAGATATGTCTCCTCCCATCCTCGGAATAACTTTAGAATCTGAACTCCAAGATCCTTGCAGTGAGACAGGGATAATAAGGTTGCTGATATGAATTTGCTGTCATTATGATTTAAAGGCTGAGGAAGATCTGCCTAGTCCCATGTTCAGATATAAAGCCACAAACAACACTTTGAAGCAGTTCTGACATTCTAAATGATCAGACTACTGGAAACTTTTAAATTTATGAGCCCTACTATTGTAGTACAGTAATTGGATGTTACAAAAACAGTGGTAGATGCATAGGCTATAATATCACTAATGCCAAATGCATATGTATACACATTATACAGGAATATACATGTATCTTACATGTATATGCAGTTTATATGTATAGGTGTTGTATAAAATATATATACATATATGTGTGTATGTATTTCCAGGATCCTAAATATTTAAAGAAATTAATTGCTCAGGAAAGAACAAAAAGAAAAAAAGAAAGAAAACAAACTCATAGCCTCAAGCAACTACTCAAAGATAACTAAACATCTGTACATGCATTGTAATAGTGAATACAGCAGGCAAAATTTATTGGACTTCATCTCATAATGCTAGAAAATATATAAATAATATGTAAAAATAAAATACGAGTAAAAGAGAAAATTAATAAATTGCATATTAGAAGTTTAGATATAGTCATTAAACAAGTGGCAAGTTCTTTGTAAAGCCGTATAAACAAGACACAACTTTGAATATCTGAAAAACTGAAAGAATTAAAGAAGCATAGAGAAAACACATAAGTAGCAAGAACAAGGTAATTAGTATATATAAAGAGGCCGCTAAAGTATTAAAAACCACATAATTAAATTTATATTAATAATTTTGAGAATACAATATAATTAAATTTATATTAATAATTTTGAAAATCTCACTGAAATGATTAGTTTTACAAGAAATACAATTTACTTGAGGTCAACAGTTTAGTAATGGAATTAGTTCAAAGTTTCTTGTATCAGACACTGTTAATTGCCAGCTTGAAATCTACCCTACTACCCATTTTTTTTTTCTGGCAATTTGGGAGATGATTTTGATTCAGGTATCTACCTTCTTTTACAAGGCCAAGTAGTTCAGAAGAAGCAGCCAATTTCCATAGCCCCAGGGAGGGAATTATAATAGGTTTAATCCAATTCCAGAACCACGTATTAACTCCGCCAGCTTTCTCCCACTGACTTGAAATAACAGCTTTGTCATTCTTTGAGATCACACATATGTGCAGATCTATTTCTGGAAGCTCTTTTTATTTTTTTTTTGTAATTGTATCTTTGTCTTTGGTTATGCCCTGCATTAATATAATATTCTTTTAAAAACAGTATTCTTTGTATTAAATTTTAGCATGTGGAAATAGAAGTCCTCACTTAGCTGTTTCATTTGATACAAATCATTTTTTTATTTTTTATTTTTCTGGGTACATAGTAAGTGTATATATTTGTGGGTATGTGAAATGTTTTGATACAGGCATGCAATGTGAAATAAGCACAATGTGCAGAATGGGGTAGCCATTTCCTCAAGCATTTATTCATTGAGTTGTAAACAATCCAATTGCACATTTTAGGTTATTTTAAAATGTGCAGTTATTGACTATAGTCCCCTATAATGCTATCAAATAGCAGATCTTGTTTATTCTTTCTAACTACTTTTTGTGTACCCGTTAACCAGCCCCACTTCTTCCCCAGGCCCCCACTACACTTCCAGCCTCTGACAACCATCCATCTACTCTCTATGTCTATGAGTTCAATTGTTTTGATTTTTAAATCCCATAAATACGTGAGGCCATGTGATGTTTGACTTTCTGTGCCTGGCTTATTTCATTTAACATAATGATCTCTAGTTCCATTCATCTTGTTGCAAATGGCTGGATCTCATTCTTTTTAATGGTTGAGTAGTACTACTCCGTGGTGTATAGGTACCACATTTTATTTACCCATTCATCTTTGATAGACACTTAGGTTGCTTCCAAATCTTAGCTATCATAAACAGGACTGCAACAAACATAGGAGTGCAGATATCGCTCTTTGATATACTGATTTCCTTTATTTTGGATATATACCTAGCAATGGGATTGCTGCTATCATATGGTAGCTCAGTTTTTTGTTTTTGGAGGAACTTCCAAACTGTTCTCCATAATGATTGTACTAATTTACATTCCTACCAACAGTGTATCAGGGTTTCCTTTTCTCCACATCCTTGCCAGGATTTATTGCTTGTTTTTTGGATAAAATCTATTTTAACTGGGGTGAGATTACATTTTATTGCAGTTTTGATTTGCATTTCTCTGATGATCAGTGATGTTGAACACTTTCCCATATGCTTGTTTGCCATTTGTATGTCTTCTTTTGAGAAATATCTATTCAAATCATTTTCCCAGTTTTTTAAAATCAGATTATTAGATTTTTTTCCTATATAGTCGTTTGAGCTCCCCATATATTCTATTACTCCCTTGTCAGGAGGGTAGTTTTCTCCCATTCTGTCTCTTGACTTTGTCATTTTTTTTTCTTTTCTTTTCTTTTCTTTTTTGAGGCAAGGTCTTCCTCTGACACTCAGACTGGAGTGCAGTGGTGCAGTCTCAGATCACTGCAACCTCTGCCTCTCAGGTTCAAGCAATTCTCCTACCTCAGCCTCCAGAGTAGCTGGGATTACAGGTACTTGCCACCATGGCATGACTAATTTTTTTTTCTTTTTAATTTTTAGTAGAGATGAGATTTCACCACTTTGGCCAAGCTGTTTCAAACTCCCAACCTCAGGTGATCCACCTGCCTCAGCCTCCAAAAGTATTGAGATTACAGGTGTGAGCCACCACACCTGGCCAACTTTGTTGTTTTCTATCCTTTGCTGTGTGAAGCCTTTTAACCTGATGTGATCCCATTGGTCCATGTTTACTTTTGTTGCCTCTACTGCTAGGGTATTGCTCAAGGAATCTTTGCCCAGATCAAGTCCTGAAGATTTTTTCCAACGTTTTCTTGTAGTAGTTTCACAGTTTGAAGTCAGATTTAAGTCTTTATTCCATTTTGACTTGATCTTTGCATTTGGCAAGAGATGGAGGTCTATCCATTCTTCTACATATGGATATCCAGTTTTCCCCGCACATTTACTGAAGAATCTCTCTTTTCCTCAGTGTATGTTCTTGGCAACTTTTTCAAAACTGAGTTCACTGAAAGTGTGTGGATTTGTTTTGAGGTTCTCTATTTTGTTGCATTTGTCTATGTGTCTGCTTTTATGCCAGTACCATTCTGTTTTGTTTACTATGGCTCTGCGGTATAATTTGAAGTCCAGTAATACGATTTCTCCAGTTTTGTTCTTTTGGCTTATGATAGCTTTGTCTATTATGGATCTTTTATAATTATACATAAATTTTAGGATTGTTTCTTCTATTTCTGTGAAGAGTATCATGGATATTTTGATAGGGATTGCATTAAGTCTGTAGATTGCTTGGGGTAACATGTACATTTTAACAGCATCAATCCTTCCAATCCATGAACTTAGAATATTTTTCCTTCATTCAGTGTCCTATTCAGTTTCCTTCATCAGTGTGTTATAGTTTTTACTGTAGAGATCTTTCACTTCATTGGTTCCATTCATTCATAGGCATTTAATTTTATGTGTGGCTATTTTATTTTTATTTTATTTTATTTTTTCTTTATTTTCTTCTGATGTGTGGCTATTTTAAATGGGATTGCTTTTTTATTTACCTTTCACATTGTTTACTGCATTTAAAAATGCTACTAAATTTTTTATGTTGATAATTGTATTTTGCAACTTTACTGAATTTATCAGTTTTAATAATGTTGTTGCAGATTCTTTAGGTTTTATTCAAATATGGGCTCATCTGATTAGCAAACAAGAATTATTTGACTTCTTCCTTTCCAATCTGGATGCCTTTTGTTTCTTTCTCTTGTCTGATTGCTCTAGTCAGGACTCCTGGTACTATGCTGAATAACAGAGGTGACAGTGAGCATTATTGTGTTCCAGATTTTTGAGGAAACATTTTCAGTTTTTTCCCCTTCAGTACAATACCAGCTGTGGATCTTTTGTATATGGATTTTATTATGCTGAGGTATGTTCCTTCTATCCCCAGTTTTTTGAAGGTGTTTATCATGAAGGGATGTTGAATTTTATGAAATGTTTTTTCAGTATCAATTGAAATGATCATATGGTTTTTATCCTTCATTTTGTTGATATGATGTCATGTTGATTGATTTACATATGTTAAATCACCCTTGCATCCCAGGAATAAATTCCTTTTGAACATGATGAGTGACCTTTCTAATGTATTGTTTAATTTGATTTGCTAGTATTTTGTTGAGGATTTCTGTATCAATATTCATCAGAGATATTGGCATATGCTTTTCTTATTTTTCTTTCTTTCTTTCTTTCTTTTTGATGTGTCTTTGTCTGGTCTTGGTGTCAGGATAATACTGGCCTTCTAGAAAGAGCTTAGAAGTATTTCTTCCTCCTTTATTATTCAGAATTGCTTGAATAGAGCTAGTATTAGTTCTTCTTTAAATGTATGGTAAAATTTGGCAGTGAAGCCATCAGGCGATGGCTTTTCTTTACTGAAAATCTTTTTATTACAGATTCAATCTCATTACTTGTTATTTGTCTGTTTAGGTTCTGGAGTTCTTTCTGGCTCAGTCTTGGTATGTTCCATATATCCATTTCTTCTAGATTTTCCTTTTATTGATATATGATCTTTAAATGTCTGCACTATTAGTTGTAATTATTCCTTATCATTTCTGATTTATTTATTTGGATCTTCTCTCTATCTTTCTTAGTCTGGGTAAAAGTTTGTCAATTTCATTTAACTTTTATGAAACCAAATTTTTGTTTCATTGATCTTTTATATTTTTAATTTCACTTTTCTTTCTGTTGTGATCTTAATTATTTCTTTTCTTCTGTTACTTTTAGGTTTAATTTATTCTTGTTTTTCTAGTTCGTTAAGAGACAGGATTAGACTGGTTGGGTTATTTAAGGTTTTTTTCTTCTCTTTGATTTAGGCATTGATAGCAATAAATTTCCCTCTGAGTACTTCTTTTGCTTCAACCCATGGGTTTTGGTATGTTGTATTTCCATAATTATTTGTTTCAATAAATTTTTCATTTTTTTTCTTAATTTCTATATTGATCCACTTGTCCTTCAAGAGCATATTTTTAAATTTCCATGTATTTGTATAGTTTACAAAATTTCTCTTGTTATTTCAATTTATTCCATTGTGGTCAGAGAAGATGCTTAATATTATTTCATTTTGTTCAATGTTTTCAGACTTGCTTTGTGACCTAACATGGTGTATTCTTTAGAATAATTTATGTGCTCAGGAAAAGAATGTGTATTCTTCAGCTCTCAGATGAAAGGTTCTGTAAATGCCTATTAGATCCAGTTGGTCTGTAGTGCAGATTCAGTCTGATATTTCTTTGTTGATTTTCTGTCTGGAAGATCTGTCCAATGCTGAAAGATGGGGTGTTGAAGTTTCCAATTATTACTGTATCAGGGCCTATGTCTCTCTTTAGCCCTACTAATACTTCCTTTATATATCTATGTGCTCCAGTATTTGGCACATACATATTTAAAATTATTATATCATCTTGCTGAATTGACCCCTTTATCGTTATATAGTAAACTTCTTTGTCTCTTCAAATAGCTTTTGTCTGAAATCTATTTTGTTGAAATCTATTTTGTCTGAAAGAGGTGTAGTGACTCCTGTTCCTTTTTGGTTTCCATTGTCATGAACTATCTCTTTCTATCCCTTTATTTTCAGTCTATTTGTGTTTCTTTGGGTGAAGTGTGTTTCTTGTAAGCAACGGATCAATGGGTCTTGTTTCTCCATCCAGTGAGTCAGTGTATGTCTTTTGATAGGAGACTTCAGTCCACTTACATTCAATGTTATTATGGATAAGTAAAGACTTACTCTTGCCATTTTGTTATTTATTTTTTGGTTGTTTTTTAATATTCTCTTTTTTCTTTATTTTATTGCTGTCTTCCTCTAGTGAAGGTAATTTTCTCTGGTGATATTATTTAGGTTCTTGCTTTTTTATGTTTTGTGTATTCATTGTATGTTTTTTGGTCTGAGGTTACTATGAGGCTTGCAAATAGTATCTTATAATCAACTAATTTAACTTTTATAACAACAATATTTGTCTAAACAAACCAATAAGCAAAGAGAAAACTAATAAAAATTCACCTTAAATTCATTTCAATTTTGGTTGCTTTAATTTTTGTCTTATTGTACTAATTATGTCCTGAAAAGTTGTTGTCTTTATTACTTTTGATTGGTTCATCAATTGGTCTTTCTACTTAGGATAAAAACAATTTACACACCACAGTTATAGTGTCAAAATATTCTGTGTTTTTCTGTGTACTTATTATTACCAGGAAGTTTTGCAACTTCCTGTCATTATTTATTGTTCATTTATGTTATTTCTTTCTGATTGAAGTACTCCCTTTAGCATTTCTTGTCAGACTGGTCTGGTATTGATAAAACCCATCAGCTTTTGTTTGCCTAGGAAAGTATTTCTTTTTCGTGTTTGATGAATATTTTCAACAGATATATTATTCTAGGGTAAAAGTTGTTTTCCTTCAGTGCTTTTAATATGTCATGGCACTCTCTCTTAGCCTATAAGGTGTCCACTGAAAAGTCTGCTTCCAGAGGTACTGGAGCTACATTGTATGTTATTTGTTTCTTTTCTCTTGTTGCTTTTAGGATCCTTTCTCTATTCTTAACCTTTGGTAATCTGATTGCTAAATGTTTTGAGGTAGTCCTTCAGTTAAATCTGCATGGTATTCTCCAACCTTCTTGTCATTGGATATTAATACCTTTCACTAAATATGGGAAATTCTCTGTTGTTATCCCTGTGAATATACTTTCTACCCCTATCTCTTTCTCCGCCTTCTCTTTCAGGCCAGTAGTTCTTAAACTTGCCCTTTTGAGGCTATTTTTTAGATACTGTAGGCATGCTTCACTTTTTTTTTTAAATTTTTTCTCCTCTGACTTTGTATTTTCAAATAGCCTGTCTTTAAACTTGCTAATTCTTTCTTCTTCTAACCATTTTGTGATTAAAAGACTATTATGCATTCTTCAGTGTGCCAGTTGCATTTCTCAGCTCTGGAATTTCTCTTTGTTAAATTTATCTCATAGAATTCAGAATTTTTTCCATTGTATCTTGAATTTCTCTGAGTTTTCTCATCACAGCTATTTTGAATTCTCTGCCTGAAAGATCTCCTATCTCTGTTTTTCCAGTATCAGTCCCTGGTGCCTTAATTTATTTGGTGAGGTCATGTTTTCCTGGATGGTGTTGTTACAAGTAGATGCTCTTTGGTTTCTAGGCACTTAAGAGTTAGATACTTATTGTAGTCTTCGCTATCTGGCTTTTCACCATCCTTCTTGGGAAGTCTTTCCAGATATTTGAAATAACTTGCGTATTGTGATCTAAGCTGTTTCTGCTTTAAGGAGCACCTCAATCCAGTAACACTGTGACACTGTGATTCTTGTAGACTCATAGAGGCCTTGTCTTGGATAAGATCTGAGGAAATTCTATAGATTACAATGAAGAGAGTCTTGTTCTCTTTTTCTTCATTTACTTTCTCTGAAACATACAGAGTCTCTCCCTTTCTCTCTCTCTCCCTCACTCTCTATTCTGAGCCACCTTAAGCTGGGGGTGGAGTGTACACAAGTGCCTCTATGGCCGCTACCACTGTTACTGTGCTGGTCAGACCTGTCACTAGCACAGTGCTGGAATTTGTCCAAGACTAGCTGTAACTACTCCCTGGCTGCTGTCTCTGTTCAAGGTCCTGGGGCTTTACTATCAGAAGCTGGCAAAGCCAGCCAGGCCTGTGTTCTTCCTTTAGGGTGGCAGGGTCCCTTAAGTCCCAGGTGGGTCCAGAAGTGCCATTCAGGATTTTTAGATTAGAATCAAAAACTTTAGAATTCTACCTTGTATTTCTTTGCATTGTGGCTGAGCTGGCACTCAGACCACAAAATGCAGTCCTTCCCACTCTTCCCTCCCCTTTCCAAAGGCAGAGGAGCCTCACCGAGCAGCCACTGCCAACCCTGGCCACATGGAATACTGCCAGACTACCACCCATCTTCCCTTAAGGGCCAAGGTCTCTTAAGTCAGCTGTGGTGAATGGTGCCTAGCCTGGGATTCACCCTTCAGGAGTGAAGTCCCCTCTGGCTCGTGGTAGGTCCAGCAATTGTCATCAAAGAATCACATCTTGGAACTGGGACCCCAAAGAGCCTGCTTAGTGCTCTACTCCCAAGTGGCTGCGTTGGTACATTGAGCCAGTAGGTCTCAGAGGCTCACACAAGGCCCTTGATATAGCACCTGAGTATTGTTGATTATTATTCAGGGTCCACGGGCTCTTCAGTCAGCAAGTGATGAATGCTAGCAGAACTAAGTCCTTTTCTTCAAGGCTATGGGTTTCCTTCTTGCCCAGGGTGTGTCTCAAAATGTTATTTTGGAGCAAGGGCCTGGAACGGGGGCCTTACGACTCTGATCAGTGCCCTATCCTGCTGTGGCTGAGCTGGTGTTTAAGATGCAAGACAAAGTTTTCCCCACTCTTCCCTCTCCTCCCTTCAGGCAGAGGAGGAATTCCCGGGGACCACGAGTTGTGCAGCCTGAGATTAGGGAAGGGGTGGTGCCAACACTCCCTTGGCTGCCCCAGTTAGTGTCTCAGTTTGTTGTGTGCCGTGCCCTCCTAGTCCACTGTCTCTGGGCCTAGTTCAGCCCTAGAATTGCCTAAGAGTTGAAGTCCTTCTGGTTTAGACTGTCTTTCAAATTTACTGAGAGACTGAGAGCACTTTGGCCCTGAATGAGGAGGTTTGCAGGCACATAAGTTCAGGCCATGGGTAGGTGATTCTCCTCTGCCTCGGATTGATTAAAGGCTCCCTCTATGGGTGAGCATCAGCTGAGTTTGGCTCAGCTTTTCTTTCTGCTTTAACAGGACAGAGCTGAGTTTAGTGCCTCACAGTTGCTGTGTTCTCTCTCCAAACCAAAGCAGTGGCTTTGGTGATTCAAGACTGTTTTTTCTATATTTTCAACACCTCTTTCAGCAAAATGAAGTTAAAACTGGGTACTATGAGTGCTTACCTGATATTCGGTTCTTAGAAGGTGTTGTGTGTGTGTGTGTGTGTGTGTGTGTAGATAGTTGTTAATTTGGTGTCCTTGCATGGAATACGATTGGTGAAGACTTCTCTTCTGCCATCTTGCTCCATCTCCTGTGATATTAAACAGTTTTTAAGAAGCCATAATTTTTACACCAGGGAACATACTTTTTACAATTCGCTTTTGAAATGGGCCTATTTATTTAAAGCTTCTTGATATGTTTAATTCTACCATTAATGTTTTGTTTATGTAATGTATTATGCTCCCTTTGTTATTTATAGATCTTCTTATTCTCTTGTTGTGCCCAAGAATTTTAGAACAAAGTAAAATGAAATTGTTTTAAATGCCATGGAGGATCATTAAAGTTAAGTTAGTTTAGTTTTAAATAATGGTTTTGTTTGCATCCATCATTGTTTGGGAAAAAAAACTCATTTATGATAATTCCCTGTGTGTACTATAACTTTCTTATTGTTTTATATTTATTATTTATTTTTATAGGGTATTTACCATATAGCTTTCCTCTCATTTTCAGTGGAATTAAAGAAAATACATGAAGACATTCTAGTCTAACTCTTATTTAAATTAAAATTCTAAATGTCGTGAATTCGGAAAGCAATTTCTATAATGCCAGAGTATGGCCACATCTTTGAAAATGTGTAGAATCTTAGGCTATTAGAGTGAGGGGGCAAGGAAACATGCAATTTAAATGAGATGGCTAAGACTTCTAGAGGTTAGTAGTCCCATCTAAAGTGTACATCATCCTGCCCCTGTGCAGTCCTCACTGAGCAGAGTACAGAGTGTAAGGGATGAAACTCTGGTTGATTTGTCCCCCATCAAGGCCATAGACATGAATTGGAGATCAGGTACAGTACTTTAATTAAGCCAGATATGACAAGCAAAATGAAAGAAGGACCCAGGTTGTAAGGGAATTTGGGAGCTAGGTAAGTCTCTAAATCAAGAGCTAAAGATAATAATAGCAGAAAGAATAATCCAATTGAATAATATAGGATTATATAACAATGGAAAGTATGTTGGCAATTCCATAAGACATCCAGCAGAGTTACATTGTATTGTTGAGTATAATGCAGAAGGCCCAAGATGAAATGTGATGAACTGATTCCAAGCCCTTCTGGCTATGCACATGTTAGTGATAGAGGGGGAGAAAGGAGATTGCTGGTAATGTGAGTGAGTGAGATTGCTTATATTTATCCTGAGTTATCATTAAGTTGGCTTGAAAACTGCATCAGAGCAGCTTTTGCTATAGTTAAAAGCTCAATGGCTTAATTAAAATCATTATCTAATTATAGAGTTACAAGAGGCAGAGCTAAAAAAGTTAGGTAATAAAGTTCAGGGAGAAGCTGACTGGCACTATCATGTTTTGCTTTTTCAGTAAACTGTTTTATAAATTGCTTCCTATTTAGCTGAGTGGATTAGTCATGAAGTTGATCTGACTAGTGTAAATATATTAAAAACATTGATTCGCTTTAATTCTATTTTTATCCAATAGAAGAAGTCTGTGGTTATCCTGTGTTGTAATTTGTTTGCTTTGCCGATTTACTTTAAATTTTTCCCTAAAGAAATGACATAAAATGTCAGTGTCTTTTTGGGAGTAGAAAACACCCCTGATTTTGAATAAATTTGGTTCAAGTAAAGGCAAGAAAAAGACAATGTTCAAATATGCAAAGTAACTGCTTCAACAAGAACAAAAAGGATTATACAGATTTAGCCACAGTGCTTGAATCTTCCCAATTCAAACACATTAGAATAATCATGTACAATTCAGTCTACGTGAAAGTGGTGTGACTGTGAATATAATATTGTGTTCTTAATTCTTTGTTAATCTAATTCATTTCCTCATGTGACACAATACCCCATGTTCACAAATTTACTCTTGAATCAAGAAGAAAGAAAAACTTGAGTTCTGGAACAGCGTGTCTTGTTTCACATCCTGATATTATCTAGTTCTTTGGTCGGGCAGCATGGATGGGGAGCTGACTCACTGGGGAAATTAAAAATATGCAACAGCGCTTTTTAATATGAAGTTTCCCAAGAACCAAGCAAATTGGGATTGGCAGTATCAACATCAGCTCATGTTGGGTGGATCTGCTTTGCTCCGGGTGGCCTTTATGCACTTCCTGGTGGGCAGCTTGTTTGGCTAAAGGCAGAGAAACAGGCTTCAAGGATTTTGAAATTATCAGAAAGATAAGATGAAAGAAAATGGGCAGAGGAGAAAGTACTGTGCTTTAGGGTTTGGGCAAGATACCAAGAGATCAATTTAATGAAAAGAGCAACAAGTAGGTTTGGGGAAGGGAGATTTTTGTATTTAAATTTATTCTTGTTTCTTCCTATAACTCTTAAATCTCTGGTCTCCCATGCTTATTCTGTTTAATGCCCTAAATCTTACAAAGCACAAGGATTCACTTTTCTCTTGTCTTAACCTGCTTCAATCCCATCCACATAAGTTCAGAAGCAGAGAATGATGCCTTCAAAGAATGTACATCACCAGTATACAGATTCGATGTATAAATGCAGGTCCCCTTTGGAGATAGTCTGCAAAACACAGTGAGGACAGAGACTAGACTGACAGTTGAAATATTACCCACCTGCTGCCTGTTGTGCTCATGAACCCATTGAATGAATAGTATTAAATACAGGGAAGAACAAAGCTATTTTTTTCCTTAATTTCAACCTGCAATTTTTAAATACAAAATGAAGAGAATTGTGTGTCCTAGCGTGAGTAAGATAGAGAACATTTCAGTTCTGTATGAATGATCAAAGTCCACATCCTCAAATAAAAATCAGGAAACCAGTATTCATTTTTTAAAGAAAGAATTCTACAGATGCTTAAAATATATTAAGAAAAAGAGCTTCATGAAAATATGCTATATTGAACAACACTGAATAATTAGAAATATTTTTTAAAATTCCTTTTGTACTTCGGGATTTAAGCTAAGATATTACTGGTCAGCATTGAATAACATCATGATCAGAGTTATATGGTTAACAAGATATTTTTGTTCTTAAATATCTAATGTTTATAATATCTCTTAGTGTTACTGGCAGGGTCAAATATACAGCCTAATACCAAAAGATAAAACCAAAGCCTTGTATTAGAGTTAGCAAAAGTTAGCTGTTGGCAAAATTGTGAAATTGGTTAAGTGGCACCTTCCCACTTTCATGATTAATTTTTATGCCCTCCCACTTGGCTCCTGTTATTCTGTGTATGAATAATTGATAATTTGTGTGATTTTCTGTTTATCGCTTGCCTCTACTTAACTTGCTATAATATGCATATGTGTGGAGACTACACTTGTTTTTTTGGCTACTATATCCTTCTATCCGCCTATATTGTACTTAATTATGGAATATGCCAACTTATTGAATGAATGAATAATGTGTTTTCTAAAAGATCTTGACCCCTTTTGGAGCATTATATAACACAAAAATAATTGTTCAGTGACTGTGTCTTAACTGAATGGATTGTATAAATGAGGAACTGAAATGGTGAAGATATGAACCATTCTGGGCTTGCATTTCTGCAAAATGTTGCCAAGACCTATCATAAGAGGGAGGGAAGAGTAAGACCTCTCAATACACTGTATATTCACAAGAACTGCAAAACCTTCAACGGTGTGTTTCTTTACTTGTAGCAAGCCTCAGGTTTCAGCCTGTTCTCTCTAATGCCTGCCACTATCTACCTGACCTCTTGTGATTTCTGTCTCCGTGTAATTGGCTGCGAAATGAGATGCAGTTTCATTTTCCCTTGCTATTTTCGTTTAATGGACAGAAGTCCTTATTTAATCACTTGGAAAACTTACCAAAAGGGGAAGAAAGCAAGCCACATGGAAATTATACACTACTCTTATTAATATAATCTTAGGATATTTGTACTGTTTTGGTTTCTGGGCCATATTATAAACTTTTTGGTATGGAACAATAATAATCAAAATTGCTTACATGTATTGAGTACATGTTATACATTATACTCATTTGACACTAAACTGTTTTGTCACTTAGTCTCAAAATGGTTTGGATTTACCAATGAGTACACTGAGTCTCAAAAAAGAGTAGGCCATTTTCTAAGGTCACTCAGCTAGTAAGTAACAGAGATGGATCTGGAATCCAGGTCTTGATTGTCCCAAAGCTTTTGTTCTTACTGTCCAAAGACTGATTTAAGAGAAAACGTTGCTGGCTTCCAATTTCAAATGAAAAAGTGTTATTTCTAAGGATGTCGAGAATGGATGAAATGCAGTTTGTTAAACTTCTCTTATTACACATTTTGGCAATTCCCTCTCATCTTTTTAGTATGCGAAGCAATGACTCAGAAAATAAATTCCCAGAGTGAATGAATACTTTTAGCCCCATAGTGGCCGAATAATGTTATCCACTTCACAGTGAGCTGGGATAACTCAGAAGCATTTCCTCCTCTGACTGCCTGTCCCCCTAAGAGGGGGACAAAAAATTCTTTAAACATTTTTATTTAGTAGGACTTGAGAGACATCACAACCTTTTTACAGCATCTTTCTTGCAGTATACACTGGTGGCGTGTAAGCACCCTCCTCAATTGTTTGCCACTACATGATCTTTCCGTGCTAAAGAAAATTCATCTGCTGAAGAGAGAAGTGTGGGTTTGGGAAAATGCTAGGTTAAAAACAATTTTTAAAATCGACTAAAAGAATAAGAGTAATAAGTGACAAGAAGATGGCTTTAAATTAAATGTTATCTCATTTATTGGTTCACTCTTTAAACACCTGTTGTATGAGAGTTTACTATGTGACAGGGACTGTATGACATTATTGATTTAAAGACAAGAAGATTCAGTTAGTACTATTAAGATGCTTACTGTCTAATGAGAAAGAGGACATACCAGCAAAATTGTAACAATGTATGCTAAGTGCTATAAGGTACTCTAAAAACATAAGGGGGCCATAGAAGAATAGCTCCAAAATTCACCTGAAGCTATCAAAGAAGGTTACACTAATTAGATAAATTCTGATATGAAACATGACATCTGAATAAGAGCTAGCCGGAAGCAGAACTGGTCAGAGAGAATTCCGGGCCAAACATAAATGCAGAAACTAAAGACTCATGGTTGGAGGTTCACAGGTAGTTGGATATTGCTGGTATATATATATTACAAAATGTATTTTCCTGAAATTTATGGGAAATGCTTGAAGTCACTGGAATCATAATATTCCTTGCATTTTAGACTAATAGTCTGTCAGCAGTATTTCTATTGCAATGAAACACAATAGGAAGTATTAGGGCCTGACCAAAGGTTGCAAAATTGGCTATTAAGACAAAAGAGATGGAAGAAACTAAGGTCATAGAATATAATAATGTAACAAACAGCCATCGATATGTTTTGATGGAGGCTTGGGAGCCTAAAGAAAATAATGAGTGACTGTGCCTCCTCTCATGTGAAACATGATAGACAATGCTGTAATAGCCTTTGCCGCCGTCACCACCACACTGCCATGTTTTCCCTTTGCCAGGTCAGCTCATTCAGCCCCCGGCCCGAGTGTGATCTACATTGCTCAAAGCTGCCACTCTTCTCCTAGAGCATTGTTCTCTGCTGATAGGAACCACTTAGCCCAGGAAGTGACACTCCTCCAATCTTCATGCTAAGGACACCTTCAGTTCAATACTGCCTGACATAGATGACAGACTTGATTCAAGTCGGGACTAACTCTGTGGTGTTGTCTTCTAAAACAAATTCCATGAGGTTATGCAGTAACCGGTATCTAGTTGAGTCCACATTCTTTTTACTTAGCTTCTTACTTACTTGGCTCTTGGCCTATATTAATTTCCTCTTTCCAATTCTTTTGGTAGTATTTTCAGAAAAAAATTTATTTGGAAAACAGGCTCTGCTTTTTGGGAACCCAGCTTAGAATCAGAAATGACCTCAATTTACTGTTTCCCTCTCTTCCTCTTCACCAAGTAGAACATATATGAGAAAATGCGATGAGTCACAAATAAAAACGCATCAATCCTTAGTGAACACGTGAGTCAGAGCATGAGGACCCTCAAGACCTGTTTCTGCTGCTATCTTGATCCCAGTTCCATAGTTGTCCCAGTCTGCAACCCTGACCACGACTTTATTCATTTACTAAGCATCAGCCTATCTGTTCTGTTGATGTGGTCTTGACCCATGTTTCTGACTGTATCTTAGCCTATCATGTACCTTGTTGCTGATAAACTTTTGCATCAACCAAGCCCTATGATACTGGCTGACCCTGCTCCCTGCCTATTAATCACGCTTCTCTAAAACTTCTGCCTAAAACATGCCCTGAACACAAATTGGTCCTCTGCAATTGTGTTTTGGGCTTAGGCCCCACAACACTGGCCTTCCAATGTTGTAACTAATATTGCTTTTTAAACAATGCCTTCCCACAGGAACATTCATTTAAACCTCATATATTTGGTAGTTCCTCTATTCTAGTCATCGTGCTAACTGCTAGGCATATAGAGGTGAGCCAGAATAAATAAGACCTGGTCTTTATTTTAAATGAATATAAACACAAACACATACATATATACATACATACATATACATGTATATACATACATATATATACACATATATGTATATACATACACATATACACACACACACACACACACACACACACACACATATATATATATATATATACATAAAAATCTGGCAGAAAATGGGCTGAAAATGAATAAGCCTATATTAGTAAACCTATAATAATTAAACCTATATAATCAAAACTATATTAATAAATCCACATTGAGCAGTGAACATTTAAGTGTTTATTGGATGAGCATATGCTCTTCCTTAGTCATACTGCTTGGGTTTGGATCCTGACAACTACACTTTAATAAATATGATAGTTGTCATATTTATGACAAAATTTTCTCATTTTTCAAATAAGAAGATATGGGCCATTTTTCCTTTTCTTTTTTAAAGGAGAAAGTAGGAATGTTATACTTTTAAAATTTGGAGGATAAGAGCCCCGGCAAACCACTGGTGTACATCCAAGAGTCCAAAATAAAAAGCAAAAAAACCTGAGTCTGATGTTTGAGGGTAGGAAGCATCCATCACAGGAGAAACATGAAGGCCTGAAGACCCAGCAAGTCTCCTTCCACCTTCTTCTGCCTGCTATTCTTGCTGTGCTGGCAGCCGATTGAATGATGCCCACCCACACTGAGGGCATATATTCCTTTGCCAGTCCATTGACTCAAATGTTAATTTCATCTGGCAATCTGCAGAAACACCCTGATACACCTAGAAGCAGTGCTTTGCATTCTTCAATCCAATCCAGTTGACAATATTAACCATCACAGATGGGAAAATTTAATAATTTTTGGCAGAGTAGTGAAAGATCATATTGATTTATTAGAACAATTAGATCAAGAGCTGTTTGTTCTAGAAGAAGGTAATACCAGATTTCGGGGTTTGAAGTTTGCTTCTGCAGTCTAGCTAAGAGCTAATGAAAGCACAAGTACTTTATGGGCCATGATGAGACAGAATAGGTATTTGATAGACTCTAGAAGATGATGTAGAGAGAGAATGCTAAGAAGTTTCTGGGGATACTACTGAGAGGATGATTTCTATATGTGTTATCTAGAATTTCTTACACTGGTCAGGTGGATTTTATGCTTCGCATGACCGTTATAATTTAAATAAATAAATGACTGTGATGGCCATGAAAATGTGCTTGCAGACCTCCAACTACAGGAAGCAAATCAACTGACAGCCCAGCTGCTCTGCTTTTAAACCTGTGGCTTCCTGAAGCAATGCTTCCAAAGGGTTATTCTGAGGCAAGATTTGATATAGTAGGAAAACGAAGACAGGCTCATTGCTGGGAGATGCCAAAATACTCTGATAGACAACTTTGGCTCAAGGCCTCTCCAAAATTTTACTGAACCTCCCTGAGAGTGTCTGACAGTCAGGACATTTTCTTCCAACTTCTCTTTTATTTTATATCAAATTTGCATGCATCACAATCTGATGATCTCATGGAGATTTTTTGCTATTCTTTCTCAATTCTCCCACATAGATTTGGGAGCCTCTTTCCATCATTCCCCTTTGTTTCTAAGGGGAAACCCTTACAGAAGTTAATGGAATGAACTACAATCCATTTTTCTTTTTCTTTTTTTTTTTTTTCAGCTTTGGCCAGAGCCATCATCTTTCTTTTTACTACCCATTCTGAATTCCTCACATCTTCAGCTATCATCTCTGCTGGTCTTTGTGGTTTATGACCCAAACCTTCATACCTGAAGGGACATAATCTTTGATAGGCACACTGTTCTCAATTTGGGGTTGCAGCACATGTTCATTTATAATTAAAATGGAGCAAGGGAGTACTAAGGGACACCATGAGGATAGCCTGGGTTGCACAAATATTCCTCCTTGTTTCCATTGCGTAAAAGAATCCTTACCTACTGCTGAATGGGATGAATTATCCCTGACGATACGATGATTTCTGTTTTTTTCCTGCTTGCCGTTGGGTACAGTATGCCTTAACTTGTAGTTCACTGATGCTCTGGCTGTGTCTCTTGGTAGAAGTGTGTCCCTTTTAGGAATCAGAACCTCCAGTTCTGTAAAAACCAGAGTTGTGAAATGGTGAATCCCACAGTGAATCACTAGGAGTGATAGTAAATGTAATCATTTCTGTTTCCGTATCTTGTACCCTGGATGTAGGTTGCATGTGGGGTTTTTGGGGAAGTGGGACACAGCACCATACAGAAGTCTCCAATATAATGAACTTCATGCTGACAGACGCTTCCTTTCAGAAGGGTTCCTCTGATCTGGTCTTTCAGCTACACCTTTAGAAGGCTGTTCCAGCATTCCTAAGGTTGTTAGCCATTGAATGATACAGCACATGATATAACCAGCAGATTCCATTGCTTTGGGCCTATCCCATAACTTTTTTATTAGCGAGTGGATTCCATAGTCAGATGCTGTGTTGTGTGGCATTCCATGTCTGTAGATCAGGAATTCTGTAAACCTTGCATACCTGGAGCTTGGTGGTGCATGCGCACGCATGTGCACGCGCGCGCACGCGTGCGCACACACACACACACACACACACACACACATACACACACACAGTCTGAGCCAGAGTTAGTTGGGCCTTGGTAAATGGGAGTCTATGCTGTGAGGCCCTTACATAGTCTCAGTCTTTGCCACCTGAACCACTCTTTTCTTGTGTCCATTGTGCCACTTTTGAGAAAATCTGGCTTCTGTCAAACAGCTGACAGCATTTTGTCTGCTTGCTTGTTCAGTGACTTTCCATGGTGGATGGTTTTTGCTTGGCATTAGCGTGTGATACAAAATATTTACACTTTATGCACATGCTGGTATGTCTATCTATATGCTTCTACACTTAGGGCAGAAGGGTAGGATCAAGGCCGTGGGGACGGATAGGGATCCGTCTAGAAACACTTGCTATTAGGAGGAAGCTTTCATTGATACTATGACAAAGAGATTATTGAATAGCCATTTGTACATAGCTAAATACTGGGATTCTGAAGGGGCTGATGTAGAAGTGGAATCAGGTCTCCCCATGGAGCTTACAGGATTTATGAGAAAAAGAATACAAAATAACAAATGTAAAATTAGACAAAAATGTAATTATTTATTTAGTACAAGGAAAAAATTTCAAAAAATGAATGGACCTAAAGATTCACATCCTTTTTGTTCCGGGAATTTTTAAGGCATTTACCAAAATTCTTACATAAGCAGAAGGGTTGGGGGCAGAGAGTATAGGAGAAATCTCTGTACCCTCTACTCAATTTTACTGTGACCACAAAACTGCCCTAAAAATTGTCTACTGAAAGTACTTATTTTCTGATTTTAATCTGGCTGCTGTCCCAGCTGAAATACTCTTTAATTCTGCTGTATCTCTCAAAAGTCATGGAGCCCATGTTGGCTTGTGAAGGGCCTTAAAGCTCAGGCTTCATTGCCTTCACAGCATCTACTCCTGAGCTGGTGAGACCAACTACACGCCAACCACTGCTTGAGCTGGTGCCAATGGCATCTCGTCCATTGGTTTTTAAATCATTGCTCAGTGATTTTCCTTCCTTTTTGGAATTTTCTTTTGTCTCTTAACTTTCTTTATCTAGCCACCAACTTTAGAGTTCTTTGAGGTTTGGGCCTAGTTTTATTTCTTATTCTATACTCTCTCATTAGACATTTATATTTCAGTTACCTGTTAATGCGCATACAACTTATAAGATTACATTTCCAGACCAGATCCCTTCTCGGCAGCACGTCCAAATGCTGTCATATCTACATACAAAGGCCAGAGTGATCTTTAAAAATATATAAGTTTCATTAAATCGCATCCCTGCTTAAGTCTGGTCAATACATTCCCCTTTCTCATAAGAAAGATACTGAATTATCCAGCGATGTTCGCAAAGGTGTGGATGGTCTGGTCCTCCCACTGGAGCTGCACCTCACAATGTGTTTGATTCCGTCTACTTATGCCATAGGGTGGTCCCTTACACACACCACGTGTCTTTCTGCCGTGTCCTTCATAGGTGCCAGAACACAGTTTCTACCATTCTCAGGCAATTTCTAATCATTCTCAATATTTCAGTTCAATCATCATCTGAGAAAGTTTTCCCAGAGTTTCTCATTAGCTGTTATTACCTAACTAACCATCCTCATAATGATGAGAGTTTTACACGTTCCATGTTTTTTGCCATCTTTCCCACTATATGGAAGGCTCTCTGGTAATAAGAAAATCTTTACTTTTGTTATTCTTGAATTAGCAGTACCTAGCACAGTCCTTGCTACTCAAAACTCAATGTATATTTATTAATGAATGGATGAAATGTATGTAGTACTGTTATTGATAATTTTTATGTATAAGAGAGGTATATTTAAAAGACTTCTTAGCTACTACGTTGGTATTTCAAAGATCTTGCCTCGAAGGTAATTTTAAAAGGTCTTTTTTTTTTTTTTCCGGCAGAATAGGACTCCTGCGGTCTAATAAAATATGTTTGTGTATGTGTACAGAGTTGAATTCAGGGAGTAAACTGCATGAGCTAAATGTGTTACCTACCAATTTTCCTAATGGTAGTATTTGATCATAAATGTTGGTTGTCACTGTGGTCATCTAGTTAAATTACTAAATATATTTGCTATACACATATCAGGTTGATTAGAGATGATTTGCTGATCTGTTTTACTTTAGGGAAATAGATGTCTAGTGTTCCAAAACATGCAATTGAATTGATTTGGCAGACTGCTAAAAGAATACTTAACACATGTTTTCCCACCCAAGGGTATTCAGTCTGAAGTCATAGCATCAGCCAAATTGAATTCATTGTGAAGAGCACAGGGGAAGCTGGTTCTATATTGGCTAGACTGGTGTTAAGTGTAAGACTTATAGGAAGTGAACCGTGAGAACAGAAGTCAGCAAGAGGAGGACATGGGCTTGGTGTCTTCAACTACAGATTCCTATTATATTTGAGTTTAATTACAATATCTCATCATTCTTTACAATACTACTATAGAAATTATTTTTATCCCAATCTTACAAATAATGAAGCTGATGTTCAATTATTAACTATTAGGGACTATCCAAATAGGTGACATTCAGAAAATATTTGTGGCACCCAATTCCTATACTTTCTCTTTTGTCCTTAAATGTCAAGGGAAGATTTCCTTCAATGCTGAAGATTACGGTAAGCACTGCACTATGGTGTTCTCATTGTATCCATCAGTTTCTTCATCACATCATATTGTAATTGTCATATTCATCTGCATATCACAGTTGAGTGTACATTTTCCAACACTCAGATTATATCTTCCCTGTTTATCATTTTATCCTCTATTATAAGAGTTTGGCTTTAAAAGGCTGCTAAACAAATAAATTTCTAAGAGCACTTGGCATGAAATAATTTGGTTGAAATAATTAGTTGTATTTCTAACCCCAAACCACACTTTGTCTTTCACATCATGTTTCTTAAAAGGTATCCTTATTATTATTTGGGTATGGTGAGGCCAACAGATCAGGAGATGATTGCAATTGAAGAATTTATTAATTTATTACTCATACTTTCCAAGAGGAGGAAGCATAGAGAGTTGCCAGGGTTGGCCAGAAAGCAGAAGGAACAAAAGGAAATGTGAGCAAGGGGCTCTATTTTAGTTTTTGTAAGAACTCAAGACAAGGCAGGGTAAGCAGGTTTAGGATTAGTTTGTTTGAAAAAAATGTGCAGGCTCTGGCCCTAGAGTGTGTCCATAGGTGTTTGGTATATGGTCGTGCGGTGATCAGGGCATGGAGATAAAGACTCTTTGTGTATTAGTTCATTCTCATACTGCTATAAGGACATACATGAGACTATGATAAAGTGGTTTAATTGACATGCCTCGGGAGGGCTCAGAAAACTTACAATCTTGGTGGCAGGCAAAGGGGAAGCAAGGTACCTTCTTCACAAGGCGGCAGGAAGGAGAAGTGCTCAGTGAAGGAAGAAGAGCCCCTTATAAAGCTGTCAGATCTCATGAAAACGCTGTCACTATCCTGAAAACTGCATTGGGGAAACTGCCCCCATGATTCAGTTACTGCTACCTGGTTTCTCCCTTGACACATGGGAATTGTGGAGATTATGATTCAAGATGAGATCTGGGTGGGTACACAAAGCTTAACCATATTGCTGTTTTTGGGAGCTCTGTGACAGCCCAGTAAAGAAGGTGGTTGGAGTATGGGCTGCAGATCGGTCGGTTTGCATAAGAAAGGCACACTTGCAGGCAGGTTTTATTTTTATTCCTTGAGTTTATTTCATTTATTTAATTATTTTTAAAATTTTATTGTTTTTATTTTTCAAATATAACTTTAATAAAAACATATAAAATGGCTTAATGAACATTATTATATAAATATATTTTATGTACAAGTACATGTGTTTAATTTATTCTTTTTTCTTTTTCTTAGTTCTTACTTTAGGTTGGGGCGTACATGTGAAGGCTTGTTACATAGATAAACATGTGCCATAGGGGTTTGTTGTAGGTATTATTACATCACACAGGTATTAAGCCCAGTACCAAATATTTTTCTTTTCTTCTCCTTTACCTCTTCCCACACTATCTCTAGGAAGGGGGTAGCCCTGCAAGGAGTAATCTTTCCAGAGCCAGTAAGGCCCAGGTTTCAAAACATCAGAATAAGAAGACATGCTTAGTATACCACGTCAAAAGTTAAGAGAAAAGAATGAGTGCTGTGAGTGCTGAATTTAAGTACTGCACATTAAAAGCACTATAAAGTTGCTGCTAGTCATATACTGAAGGATACACAGAGGTCTTAGAGATGATATTCCATCTCACTGTATTCTGAGCATACCAAATTTAAGTATTTTCAGGAAAATTTCTTTTCTCCTCTGACTTTATAATATACTTCAATATATCACGACAACATCTTACATCAATTTATTGTATTTTGGGTAAAGTTTGTGTCTAGGTAGGAAACTTAATACTAATACTGCCATAACTAAAGAGTTTAGTTATGGTTAAGATAGAGGTTAGCTTCTAAGAAAGGATTGTGTTCATTCAAAATAAGTGTTCTGTCATACTTCTTGCCATGAGGGTCACTGATGAAACAATAAATGATTAAAAGACATATTGTATTAAAGAAAAAGTTGTCAATAAATATTTACAGCAACAGATTTTGTTGGCCCTTTTTCATGACTTCTGTTCTCAGTAAAAATGTTATTGTCACTAAGCACATATTTTCATGGCTCTCATGATCTGAGAGATCACCAAGCTCCCTAAAAAATTTAGGCAATGTTTTCCTCTTTATCCAGAAAAATCTTTCAATCTTTTTTTTCTTTTATATTTAGGCGAAAGGTATGTATTTGTGTATGTATATGCATGCATAAGTTTGGGTGCACTTGGTGAATGAGGCAAACACAATTGCCCCAATTTGTATTTTTCAGTTGTTTCTTGAAATTCAGAGTGAAATAGGCTAAACTGATTTCTTTACCGTTTTTGATATTTTGAAGAATGAATTCCAGGTGGAAACTTGCAGGGAAGAACTTTAGTCTGACACAGTTGGAAATGTTTAAACACTCAACACAATGAAGTTCACAATGGAAAATCTGACAAACCTTTTACGTTAGTAGCAATGTGAGTCTCTACTGAAATTACCAAACAGACAGCAAATGCCGTAATAAAAGCACAGTTTCTAGAAATTGTGGGGAGAAAGCCTGTAGCCACTCTTAGAGAATTATTTCTCTAATTGTGTATTCCTTACTCAAAGGAGAGCCTGATTGTAGCAGTGTGTTCCTCTATTGTAGTTTATCCATTTAGTTTGTGAATAGCCATGTTAGATTAGCGTTGTTCTTAAGGCTTGAAATGCAGTGTTTTTGTTGTAAAATGAAAAAATAAAAGAAACATAAAGAGCCTCTTTTAGCAATTTAGGTTTCATGTCTTTGAGTTAGATGGCATATGATGAATGTTTGATTTGTTTTCACAGATAGTGGCCTAAAAAGCAAATCAAAGAGTGACTTCCCAAAGTGAAAAAAAGAGGAAAGAAAAATATGAGATTTTTGGTATTTTTGTTGCACATAAGCAAGGATTTTTCTGAAAGGCAATGAAATAATAAAGGTACCTTCTCAAGCACTGTCAATGTCTTAAGTTGAAAATAGAAAAGCACATAGTCAGCAAAAACTCGCTTTTAAAAACATTGTCACCATATAAAATGTCTGGAAATCTCTACTTAACATCTTTTGCATCTCAGATAAGATTTAATTTATTATTTACTTAAATACTTAGTGAAAGATTACTACGTGTCATGTGTTGTTTTGAGATACACAGTAGAAAAAAAAAAAAAAAAACCACATGCTCCAGAGGTATACGTTTAAAAGCATTTCTCTCTTTTGATAATTACTAGTCAGTTCTAGAATGGAACCATTTGTAATGTTGGTATTTACTTCTTTGTAGTGTCTTTTTCTTATATGGATGTGTGTGTGCGTGTGTATATATACTTTTGTGTGTGTGAGAGAGTGTATATGGGTGTGTCTGGCTAGAAGAAAGTAAAGATTTTTATTTAATAACTATAAATTTTGTAGCTTAAAGAATAAAACCTATTAAGTGAGGACAAAATATATTTAATAGCTGGCTCAGTAAAAACTAGATCTCCTCCTTCTTAGATCTGATGTTTTCCATCCTCTGTTTTCATGATTCTGTTTCTTCTATACTGCAGTCAATCTTAACATGACTGTCTAGCACAATCACCTGTGGAGATTTAAGAATTACTGATCTTGAGTCCAAAACTCCCCCATCCTGAGAATTTGATTTCATTAGTCTGAGGTGAAAACTGACATGAAGAATTATAAAAGACTCACTTGTAAATCTCATATTTCACCAAGGTTTAAATCCACTACTCAGAAACATCAGCTCTTAAAATGTGGTCTCTGCAGCTCCAACATCCCTTGGACATTAATCAGAAATGCAAATTCCGACCTGGCACAGAGGCTCATGCCTGCAATGCCAGCATTTTGGGAAGCCAACGTGGGAGGATCACTTGAGCCCAAGTGTTTGAGAGAAGCTTGGGCAACATGGGGAAACCCTGTCTCTACAAAAATTCCTGGTGAGGTGGTGTGCCTATAGTCCACAGCTATCAGGAGGCTGAAGTGGGAGGATCACTTGAGCTCTGGAGGCTGAGGCTTTTGCGGCTACATTGGGTTTTGGGTCAAGCCACTGCCAGCATAGGCAACAGAGGGACACCCTTAAAAAAATTTTTTTTTAAATGTAAATTCTCATGCCTCACCCTAGACCTACAAAGTCAGAAACTCTAAGGATATGGCCTGTTCTCTACCTTTTATCAAGCTCTCTGGATGATTCTGGAGCAGGTGAATGTTCCAGCATTGGGGTAAGACTGAAAATTTAATTTGCATTTCTAATCAAGTCCTAGGTGATACTGATTCTACCTCTGTGAACTACTGTAAAAATTGCTATGAGAACTACTGCCTTGTCCCAACTCCCATCTGATTACTTCATGATACATGTGCTCACACTTGATGGAAAAGATTATTCAGGGAAAAAAATGTAACATCTGAATATCTGACAGATTCAGTTAATGCAGAAAATCAATACTTTATTCTTCATGATATGTTCTTATCTGATGGCTTACTGTATTGTGGGGGTAGGTAGTTTTAGAGTAGAAATCAAGTTTAAATTTATCTCCTACTAGCACAGATATTTCAGCTGGAATATAAATTGGTTTAGTTGTTAGTCTCTTGCAGGCAGGAATAAATATCCAAGTATTGGAGCCACAGAAAACGCACCTGACTCAGAGCTAGCTTTTGTGTTTGGCTTGAAGGTAACTCCCAAACTTTGCCAGACATACTGGCCACCTGTGAAATATGTGATCAGTCTGCTGATCCCGCTGCAATCTCTGTATGCTATAAATTCCCGCTCTCCAGTGGGAAGACAAAGGGTGTCTGGCAGGATGGCAGTCTAATATGGGCCAAGTCAGCAGGAGAGAGTTGACTCAGGTTTGGTTGGCACAAATAACTCAATTTGCCCCCATTTTCTGGACAACCAAAGCACGCATTTTAGTTCTAACTTACACCAGTTCATGGTATAATAAGGTCCCTTTGTTCATGTGAAACCTGGTTGCATTGCTGGCATAACTGACTCACATAAAATATCTTAGAATAATAAACCACTATTAGTTTCCATTTTATACTTCCTAGCATCTGGCTTCTTTAGGAGTACACATCTGCAGAATTTGATAGTACCTTCTTTTTGTCCAGAAAAAGTCACATGACTTTTCATTTGTCTCACAGATTGTGGGACTAAAAATAAGGCAAAGAGAGAATTTATGATAGGGTTCTGATATCAGCTAAGGAAAATGATGGGGTTCTGATATCAGTTAAGAAAAATAGACACAACTTAAAAAAAAAGAAACTCAAAGAATTTTAATTAAGTAAATAATCATAGATGTCAACCAGCCCAGGGAATAAAAAACATGCCTGATCATCAGAATTATCTAGGATATATAAAAGTAGAAATACTGGGGCCCATCTAGAGATTTTTCTTTGAATGAGGCTGGAATGGGAGCCAGGTGATTCTGATAACTTTCTTAAGCCTCTCTATTCCCTGCTATCCCACTACCACTTTGTGATACACTGGCTTAGACCAGACTTCTCTAAAGCCTGACTGATCTTTTCTTAAAAAAAAAAAGGAAAATCACTTTTTAAAAATCACATTCAAATGGTCTCTTAAAAAGATAACAATTCTGGATTTAAAAAAGCTAATCGATGAATTCCTATAAGACTTTGTTTCTAGTCCTGTCTCAGCCACTGACTATCTACATGAATTGCTTTAAGGCATATTTTAACTCAGAATTTTCTCTAGTAAAATGGTAATAACAGTAATTCCATACAGTCAATGTAAGGATATGATGAGGCAAAGAGAATTAAAATATTTTGAAAATAATAAAATACAACATACATTTTTGATATTTATTAGTAATAGCAGTATAAAATAACATTTACTAAGCTTGAAGGATGAGATTCATATTACTTATGTTGTAAGATATTAAAAGAAACTGATTTTCGGAATATTGATTTAGGGCAGTGCAGAAATCAAATTTATATGAAACAAAATATGAAACACAGCACATATTTGGCTAACCGGTGGTGGTACCTAAATATTATGTGATTGCTTATTAATTCAATAAATATGTATATTAAGTTGCTATTTTGTGCCAGGCATCTGCTGAGATTACCAATTCTTGACAGAACAAGTTTTGACATTTGCCATTTATTAGCAAAGGAACAACTGAAAACCTGACTAAAACCTTCTGTTGGGCTTAGGCTTTTTAAGCAAGAAATTTCAAATCGTTTAGCATGACATATAAAGAACTTAACAATATGGGTTCTACCTTTTTTCAAATGTCATATGCAGGACATGCTTAAGACATACTGACTTTTTTTCTTTAAATTGGGTAAGGCATCCTTTCAGGATTTTGATCATTTGTGTCATATTGCTGGAAAGAAAATTACTATTAATTTCTCTACAGAGGGATGTCAAACTTTGGTTTTAGGTTCTAGGAAAGCAATATGTTTACTGGAGATGGAGTTTTAAGTTTCAGGATCCTTCAGGGCAGCTCCTGAACCCTAATAATCAACTGGGGAAGCAAGTCAAAGCCAAGCCATGCTCATACCCAACTCAAGTGCAAACGTCCCTCTGAGGCTTCCCTCTGAAGGCAGAGCTTCTCTTCCCAAAAGCCCCTATTGATATTGCCATGATAGCAAATATAATATGCTTAATATCACCTGCTCACATTTCTTCTCTTTTTAAACTATAAGTTCAAAGGCAGGATCTTACGTAATCATTTCTCTGTTATAAATACTGGTTGCTATCCTTAGCACACATTTTGTCCTAAATAAATATGTGAGAATGAAAGGAAATAAAAAAGAATGAAAGAAAGGAAAGAAAACAGACTTAGCTGTTAGCCAGATACCCACTTGCAACTTACATTATGGATTTTGTAACAGTTAACCAGGTGTTCCAAATGATGAGGCTATGAAAACAAAATGTGTTTAGAGATAAACAGACATTTCTTCAGATAATTAAAAAGAAAAAAAAGGTGAAGTCAAGTGCGACACTATGTTTGAGGTCAGTATTGCCAGCTCCTTGGGCAGGCAGCCAAAGAGGAACAGGGAATTGGGAGAGGCTCTGTTGGCCTCCAGGTGTGTTTATACCCATTAAAACTATTGCACTGATGGTACACAGGAGAGACAGCCAAACCAGGAGAAGTTTCTAAATCTAGTCCTGGGAATATCTAAGAGAAAACTGTGGCCACTGATTCTGGAAGATAATAGATGGAAAATGCTAGTACATGCTTCAAGTTTCCTTACTGAGAACAATGGAAAGTCTGTTTGGAAACCGAGCATCCTTGGAGGTTGTCCTTCCACCAGATGCTTTGCTTATGTCAAGGAATTTGAGTTGCTGAGATATTCAAGGCTTTTTCCCAGCATGACCACTCTCCTAGCATCAGGTTGAGATCAAATTAAAAACAAGAGTTTTCTTCAGAAAAGGTTACACTTGCAATTCATATTCCATCATTATCTTCAAAACAATTTCAGAGCAGAGGTTCCTGCTGGTCTACTGGTAGCTGCGCTGGTGGCTGTTCACCTACTGTAAAAAAGTAAAGATCTAGTATCTTTAGTAACACATATTACTACTAGCCAAAACTTGCTGCTAGTATATAGATATATGCAGCAAATTAAATACATCGGAGGGTCATGCAATATTCATTTCTTAAACAAACATTTATTAACAATGTATTTTGTCTCAGTCATTATTCTATGACCTTTGTGTGCAGCTGTGAGCCAGACAGAAGTAGTACCCATCTTAATAAAGCTTACATACTCATGGCATAGATTTACAGTTGTAAATAGATAATTGTAAGAAAATAAGACAGGCTAACTTCAGAGCAAATGACTAGGCAACTTTTGATAGTGTAGTCATTCAGAGTATCTCTCTGAAAGAAGAGTAAAATGGAATATTTGAACTGAGGCCTGAAGAATAAGAAGATGCTAAATAGGCAAAGACCTGCATGATCCACATAGAGAGAACATCAAGAACAAAGTTCCTGAGGCAGGAACAAGTTCTACATGTTGAGATGACAGGACCTGAGGCAGGAACAAGCTCTACCTGCGGAGGAAGGGGGAGAAAGGTACAGTGGAAGAGTGCCAAGTAGGGCCTTTCCAGATAGACATAAAAATTTGGAATTCTTTTTAAGTCAATGGGGAGGTTTTCGAAAATTTTAAGCAAAGTAATGATATAAAATAATTTATGTCAATGAACTTCACTTTGCCTGAAAGAAAAAATGAAAATTAATTGTTGCCAATAGGGAACAGAGAATGGTTCCCGATGGAAGGATTTTGAATTGCATCTTAAGGAAAGCGTAAGTTCAGAAGATGAATAAAAAGGAGAAAAGGCCCTTCAACTTTAAAGATACCTTAAAGCAAAGCAACAAATTATCCGGGTGCATAAATGTGTAATGTGAGTGGGATGTTTATGTCAGAAGTGGCCACACACACAAAATTTAGGTTTAGGTAATATAAAACTTCTTACAAATATTTAGTCCTTGCAATGTACCAGGCATTGGGCATCACCATTTACTTTGATTGACTGCCAATCCACTGTATTTTCCGAGTATGTTTATCCTTTCATTCCCTAAGTATTTTATCTCTCTTCAAGCCTCAGACATTTAACACGTCCTTTCCCGTTATATTCTTACATTCTTATATTAATAGGAAAATAGAAGCAATCAGAAGTAAAATTAATTTTACTTCCACCATATCTACTAACGTCCTTCCACTTACCTCTCCCTGTTCTATCTTTAACATTTTTTTTTTCAGGGGTACACGTGCAGGTTTGTTACATTGGTAAACTCATGTCATGGGGGTTTGTTTTACAGATTATTTCATCACCCAGGTGGTAAGCCTAGTACTCATTAGTTATTTTTTCTGATCTTCTAGATCATCCACCTTCAGGTAGGTCCTATTGTCTATTGTTCCTCTCCATGTGTCTATGTACTCTCATCATTTAGCTCCCACTTATAACTGAGAACATGCTGTATTTGGTTTCCTGTTTCTGCATTAGTTTGCTAAGGCTAATGGCTATCCATGTTCACACAAAGGACATAATCTCATTCTTTTTTTCTGGCTGCATAGTGTTGCATGGTGTATTTGTATCAGATTTGCTTTATCTAGTCTACTATTAGTGGACATTTGGATTTATTCCATCACTATTGTGAACATATGCGTGAATGTATCTTTGTGGTAGAATGATATATTCCTTTCGGCATACAAAGTTAAGAGATTGCTGAGTTAAATAGTATTTCTGTTTTTAGGTCTTTGAGAAATTACCACACTGTCTTCCATAATTGTTGAACTAATTTACACTCTGTCCAAGAGTATATAAGCATTCCTTTTCTCCACAACCTGGCCAGCATCTGTTATTTTTTTGACTTTTTAACAGTAGCCATTCTAACTTGTGTGAGATGGTATTACATTGTGGTTTTGAGTTGCATTTCTCCCGTGATCAGTGATGTTGGGCTTTCTTTCATATGCTTGTTGGAAGTGTATGTCTCTTTTGAAAACTATCAGTTCATGTCCTTTGCCCATGTTTTAATGGGGTCTTTTTTTGTTGTTGTTTTAAATTTATGTTCCTAATAGTTGGTGGATATTACACCTTTGTCAGATGCATAGTTGAAAAATTTTTTTCCCATTCTGTAGATTGTCTCTTCATTCTGTTGATAGTTTATTTTGCTGTGCAAAACTCTTAGTTTAATTAGATCTTATTTGACAATTTTTGCTTTTGCTGCAGTTGCTTTTAGCATCTGCATCCTAACATCTTTGTCCATTCCTATGTCCAGAATTGTATTACCTAGGTTGTCTTTCAGAGTTTTTACAGTTTGGGATTTTACATTTGAGTCTTCAATCTATATTGAGTTGATTTTTGTATATGGTGTAAGGAAGGGGTCTAGTTTCAATCCTCTGAATGTGGCTAGCCAGTTATCTCAGCCCCATTTATTGAATAGAAAGTCCTTGTCTCATTGCTTATTTTTGTCAGCATTATTGGACATTAGATAGTTGTAGGTGTGCAGACTTATTTCTGGGCTGTATATTCTATTCCAATGGTCTACGTGTCTGATTTTGTATCATTACCATGCTGTTTTGGTTACTGTAACCCTGTAGTATTCTTAAAAATTGGGTAGCATGACACCTCCAGCCTTGTTCTTTTTGCTTAGTATTGCCTTAGCTATTTAGGCTCTTTTTTGGTTCCATATGAATTATAAAATAGTTTTTTCTAGTTCTGTGAAGAGTGTCATTGGTAGTTTGATAGAAATAACATTGAATCCATAAATTTCTTTGGACAATATTGGCCATTTCAACAATATTGATTCTTCCTATCCATGAACATGGAATGTTTTTTCCATTTGTTTGTGTCATCTTTGATTTCTTTGAGTAGTGTTTTGTCAATCTTATTGTAAAGAACATTTCTCTCCCTGTTTAGCTGTATTCCTAGGTATTTTATTTCTTTTGTGGCAATTGTGAATAGGATGGCATTTCTGACTTGGCTCTTCCCTTTTATCCTGTTGGTGTATGGAAATGCTAGTGATTTTTGTACTTTGACTTTTTTTATCCTGAGTATTTGCTGAAAGGTTTATTGACTTAAGGATTCTTTGGGCTAAGACTATGGATTTTTCTAGATATAGGATTATGCCTTCTGCAAATAGGAATAGTTTGACTTCCTCTCTTTCTATTGAGATGCACTTTATTTCTTTGTCTTGCCTGACTTCTCTATCCAGGACTTCCAATGCTACATTGAATAGGAGTGGTGAGAAAGGGCATACTTGTCTTGTACTAGTTTTCAAGGGGAATGCTTCTAACTTTTGCCCATTCAGTATGATGTTGGTTGTGTGTTTGTCATAGGTGACTCTTATTATTTTGAGATATATTCCTTCAATACCTAGTTTATAGAGAGTCCTTATCATGAAAGGGTGTTGAATTTTGGACAAAGCCTCTTCTGCATCTATTGAGATAATCATGTGGTTTTTATCTTTATTACTGTTTATATAATGAATCACATTTATTGATTTGAATATGTTGAACCGACCTTGCATCCCAGGGATAAAGCTACTTGATCATGGTGGATAAGCTTTTTGTTGTGCTCCTGGATTCTGTTTGCTAGTATTTTATTGAGGATTTTTGCATCAATGATCATGAAATATAAAGGCCTGGAGTTTTCTTTTGTTGTTGTGTCTCTCCCAAGTTTTGGTATCAGGATAACATTGGCCTCATACAATGAGTTAAGGAGGAGTTCCTCCTCTTCAATTTTTTTGAAATAGTTTCAGTAGAAATGGTACTAGCTCTTTTTTGTACATCTTGTAGAATTCGTCTATGAATCCATCCGGTTCTGGGCTTTTAAAAAAATTTTATGTATTACTGATTCAATTCTAGAACCCATTATTGGACTATTCAGGAAATCAATTTCTTCCTGGTGCACTCTTGGGAGGGTATATGTGTCCAGGAATTTATCAGTTTCCTGTAGATTTTCTAGTTTGTGTGCATAGAGGTGTTCATAACATATCCTGATGGTTATTCACGTTTCTGTATGGTCAATGTCTGTTCTCACATTGCTATAAAGAAATACCTGATTCCTAAAATGCAATAAAATAAGTAAATGGGGAAGAAAAAAAAAAGAAATACCTGAGATGGGTAATTTATAATGAAAAGAGGCTTAATTGGCTCAAAGTTCCATAGGCTATACAGGAAACATGATGCTGGCATCTGCTTGACTTCTGGGGAGGCCTCAGGAAACCTAATAATCATGGTGGATGACAAAGAGGGAGTGAGGCATCACACATGGTGGAGGTAAGAACAAGAGGAGCGGGAGCCGAGAATGGTGCCACACACACTTTTAAATTGCCAAATGTCAGGAGAACTCACTAACCATTGCAAGGACAGTGCCAAGGAGATAGTGCTAAACCATTCATGAGAAATATGCCCTTATGATGCAATCACCTCCTACCAGGCCCTATCTCCCCTGTTAGGGATTATAATTTGACATGAGATTTAGTAGGGACATAGATCCACACCGTCTCAGTGACCATGCTACAGTCTAATGCTAACTTTTCCACTTGTGCCTTAGATTTCATTCTCTTTTATTTTTCAAGGACTTGCTTCGGTAATTATTGATTATTTGGTCTTAATTTGTTATCAATGATTGCTTCTATATTCTATCATATTTTTCATTATCAACCCATGGAGTAACCTATTTAATTAAACAACAAACAAACAAAAAAAACACAAAACGACCTGAACTGCTTAACTGCTTCTAGGTTATACTCCATTTTTCTGCCTTTCTTTGCAGCAAAATGTAAGGAAGTTCCCTCAGATCCCTATGGTTCTATTTGTTATTGAAACCACATCAATCAGATTTTTATCACCACTCTTTTGAAACCACCCACAGTCACACATGATCTCTCTGTGGCAAAGAAAGCTCACAATCAATTATTTTACTCAACCTTTCAATAACATTTAACACAGTCAGTAACTCTTTCTTTGAAGCTTTTTGTTCAATTGGCTTCTAAGACTGCACTCTCACCTAGTTCCCTCCAGGCTTGTTGGTTACTGCTTTTAACTCTCTCAAGTTGAGTTATCATGGTTTCCTAAACTCCTGGAATGTTATAAGGCTCAGTTCTTGTATCTCTTTTGCTCTATCTGCCCTCACTCCCTAGGTAATATTTTTACCCATGACTTGAATGCCATATATACGCTAATAGATCTCAAACTTACATATTAAGCCCCCTACCCTATTCTAAAATTCATCTGGCCTTCTCAGCATTTTAGGACTCCTACACACCTCTCATCATCTCTCTTAGTTTTGAAATCAGATGTCACAAACATAATATTTCCACCTCAAAACTGACCCTGATCCTACCCCATCACCAGGATTTCACATATAAGAAAATTATCATACTCTTTACATACTACTTTCCTGATTGTACTAAGATATTATTTGCCTTAATCATACTGTTTCTCTCTTAGCTGTAGAGTGGAGTTCTCCAGAGTTTATATGGAAAACATAACAGCATCACTTTTTACAGTTAATGTAATTTGTGCTTGTGTATTATGTGTATTTTTTAAATATCTCAGTTTTCATTGGAAAACGGAAGTCTGGCATTTCCTCAAAGGTTAAACATAGAATTACTATATGATTAGCAATTCTACTCCTAGTTTTCTATCCAACATGAATGAAGACACCTGTAGAAACAAAAACATGTGCACAAATGTTTATAGCAGCATTATTTGTGATAGATAAAAAGTGAAAACAATCAAAATGTCTATCAAATAATGAATAGATAAATAAAATGTAGTATATCTACACAATGAAATATAACCTTGAAAAATTTTAAGTGATAGAAGCAGTCACAAAAGACCATCTGTCATATAACTCAATTTGTATAAAATATCCAGATATCCAGAATAGGCAAATCTGTAGAGATGAAAAGCAGATTAGTGCTGGTTTTTCTGAGGTTCATAGAAAGAGATGAGTAATGACTGCAAATGAATACACATTTATTTTGGAGGTGATGAAAACATTCTAAAATTAAGTGTAATGCTTGCACAACTCTGAATACTAACAAACTATTAGCTGTATACTTAAAAAAAACATTTAATTTCAGGGGTGAAAGTGCAGGTTTGTTACATAGGTAAACTTGTGTCGTGGGGGTTTATTGTAAAAAAAACTAACAAATTGGAACTAGGATTAATACCTGAGTGAGGAAATAATCTGTATACTTTAAGCTGGTGAATTTTATTGTATGTGAATCATATCTCCATTTTATTTTAAATTATTATCATTATTTTTTAAATTGTACTTTAGGTTTTGGGGTACAAGTGCAGATCATGCAGGATTGTTGCATAGGTACATACATAGCAAGGTGGTTTGTTGCCTTCATCTCCCCATCACCTATATCTGATATTTCTCCCCATGTTATCCTTCTACATCCCCCGCTGTCCCTCCCCTAGCCCCCCAGCTGAGCACATTGTGTGATGCTCCCCTCCCTGTGTCCACGTGTTCTAATTGTTCAACACCCTCCTATGAATGAGAACATGTGGTGTTTGGTTTTCTGTTCTTGGGTCAATTTGCTGAGAATGATGGTTTCCAGATTTATCCACGTCCCTATGAAGAACATAAAATCATCATTTTTTATGGCTGCATAGTATTCCAGCGTGTACAGGTGTCACATTTTCTTTATCCAGCCTATCATTGATGGACATTTGAGTTGGTTCCAGGTCTTTGCTATTGTAAACAGTGCCACAATGTACATACGTGTATACATGTGCATGTGTCTTTATAATATAACAATTTATAATTTTGGGGGTATATATCCAGTAATGGGATTGCTGAGTCAAATGGTATTTCTATTTCTAGATCCTTGAGGAATTGCCACACTGTCTTCCACAATGGTTGCACTAATTTACACTCCCAGCAACAGTGTAGAAGTGTTCCTATTTCTCTACACCCTCTCCAGCATCTGTTATCTCCTGATTTTTTAATGATCACCATTCTAACTAGTGTGAGATGGTATCTCAATGTGGTTTTGATTTGCATTTCTCTAATGACCAGTGATGATGAACACTTTTTCATAAGTTTGTTGGTCTCATAGCTGCCTTCTTTTGTAAAGTGTCTTTTCATATCCTTCGCCCACTTTTGAATAGGTTTATTTGTTTTTTTTCTTGTAATTCTGTTTTAGTTCTTTGTAGATTCCGGATATTAGCCCTTTGTCAGATGGGTAGGTTGCAAAAATTTTTTCCCATTTTGTTGGTTGTCGATTTGCTCTAATGATTATTTTCTTTGCTGTACAGAAACTCTGGAGTTTAATTAGATCCCATTTGTCTATTTTGGCTTTTGTTGCCATTGCTTTTGGTGTTTTAGTCATGAAGTAATTGCCTATGCCTATGTCCTGAATGGTTTTGCCTAGGTTTTCTTCTAGGGTTTTGATTTTTTTTTTTAAAACAGGGTTTTGCTCTGTCATCCAGTCCGGAGTATAGTGGCACGATCTCGGCTCATTGTAACCTCCCGGTTCAAGCAATTCTCTTGCCTCAGCTTCCTTAGTAGCTGGGATTACAGCTGCATGCCACCATGCCTGGCTAATATTTTTACAATTTTAGTAGCGATGGGGTTTCATCATGTTGGCCAGGCTGGTCTCGAACTACTGACCTCAGGTGATCTGCTCACCTCAGCCTCCCAAAGTGCTGGGATTACAGGCAAGAGCCACCACAGCAGGTCTTCAGTTTTGATTTCTAAAGTGGTAGATAGATAGAGCTCATATAAATAAAATTTCTTTGAAGTTCTCAATAATTTTTAAGAGTTTAACTTTTAAAAGTTTAAGAGCCTCTTTCCTAATATAAACTAGAATCTCCTAGTTGGCCTTGATGTTTTTATTCTAATTCCCTGATGGTTTACCTTTAATAATGATTAAACAAAGCTACCCTTTAAAAATGTAAGTTCAATTATATCATTCTATTTAAAAGCCTTTCAGAATCTTTCTATTAATTAGGGTAAATCTTATAGCCCTTATCATGACCTTGTTATCTTTATCAATAGTCATGTTCTCCCATACTGGCATTTTACTATGTCACAAACATACCAAGCATGATTTCACATCAAGACCTTAGAATTTCTATTTTCTATGCCTAGGTCATCTGAAGATATTCACCTGAGTCACCTCATTACTTTATTTAGTCAACAGCTCAAATATCACTTTCTATTTTAGTCCTTTTCTGACATATTTCCTCCTATAGAACCCTTCATTTCTCTGTTTCCCTTTTCGCTTTTCTGAACTACTCTATTTGTGGACAGAGCAGATCATAATTACCAAATAAAACTGATACTTACTCAGCATCCCTTTACCAGTGATTGATAAAAGTTGATAGTAAAAGTTTTCCAGCTCCTGTGATCCCAATGTGGTATTGCTCTTGAGACATAATGTTCTTCACTGGCACCTAGAGTTCACTAGTGGTATTAAGCTCCAGTTTTTCCACAGAAGCAAAGTACCCAATAACACACACTATATTGGTGGATTTCCTTTTGCAGTCTCATTTCCCTACTTTCTTAAGAGTATTTCCCAGTATTGCCTACTCACATTAAAATATTTGTTTCTTACAGTTACCAGATTTGATAATGTATTATTATATTTATTTATATTTACTATTGCATATTTTCTGTTTCAACTACTAAAATATAATGCTAAGAAGATAAGGATCTTGTTTTTCTTATTGTGCTTATATTGCCTGGCACGATGCCTTGTTTAAAATTGGCACCTAGTATTTATTGAATGTAAGAATAAGTAATTATTTATTCCTTACAATGATCCTGTAACATAGGTGCTATTGTCTCATTTCTCTATCATAGCTGATGAAAATAAGATTTCAAAAGGATAACTAAATTGTCCAGTGTTGCACAGTATGTGGAGAAGTGTCTCTGCCCTACCTGTGTGATATCAGAGTCCATACTTACAACAAAATTCATAAAAGAGAAAATTCAGCTTTAAGATCTAAGATAAATTATTAGAACACAATAGCAGCAAGTGACATTATAAAGAGCATCTTAATATTCTTAGATTCCTCCTGATAAAGCTCAGGATTAAGTAAGGTAAATCTTCAAAACTTAAAGGAACATAAAGGTGAAATTAAAACAAATTAGTATAGATTCTTATGAAGATCTGAGCTCCTCCCTTCTAAGTTTTTTTCCCCCCCATTTTTTTATTTTATTGCATTTTAGGTTTTGGTATGTGGCTTACAGGTCTCCTATACTCCTCGATGATTGCTGTGGTCACTTTTCCCATCAGAAAACTTTATGCAACTTATGATTCTCTGCTTTACCTGGTTAAGGGTCAAATCCATGTCTGTTTTAAGCTACCTCCTTGTGTTTTAAACTTCAGAGTAAATCCACTATCTCCTAGATCTCCGTCATTTTTTATCTAAATATGGGAGAGCAACCTTTAAACTTGCCTAGGAGAATAGCCGGCACTATCCTCAGCAGGTGGCCATTTAATGGAATTACCCAAATGTAGCAGTTTGTGACCTCTGTTTTCTATTCAGTAATTGAATACCTATAGTATTCTATGACATCAGAACCGAAAGAACAAAAAAGAAAAATTATGAATGTCTATCTTTTTTAAATTATTGTTTCCTTATTTTCTTCAAATCTTAATTTATAAACTAATTTGGCAGATGGAACAAAATTGAAGCATTAGCAGCCCTAAATTATTTTATTTATTTTAATTATGTCTATTAGTGAGGAAAAACACAAATGATTTTAACTTCTTTACTGCTCAACTTAAAAAATTAGTGAGTCCTTTAACAAATTATTTTACAATAGGCCAAAGATATAGATTTTCTCTCATAGGGTTTTAAACGATAAATAGTGTGGTGACTTGTCACAAAAGTTTCAAACAAAGTGGGCATCTGGTATTAGAGAATATAACAGTAGGACCAAGTGAAAGAGGAAGAGAGGGTGACTTGAATGAAGAGACAGCAGACAAAGCCAATTATATGACTCAAACCTGTTTGCCTGAGAATCACTATTTTAATATTTATCAATTCTATAGCTTTGCCAAAATTATTAAAGTCTTACTGAAAGGATGGTTTCATAG
The DNA here is from genome assembly GCF_001604975.1 of Cebus imitator. Classification (NCBI taxonomy): domain Eukaryota; kingdom Metazoa; phylum Chordata; class Mammalia; order Primates; family Cebidae; genus Cebus; species Cebus imitator. The sequence goes on along the minus strand of NW_016107382.1, from coordinate 927,244 downwards.
AAAATTAAAAGCAAGGACATTTGTTATAAAACTTGATTTGATTCAGCTCTACTACAATCTGATGACTTGAAAAAAAATCTTCATTGCCGGTGATACAATGAATTCGTTAAAGAATGAGAGGTTCACAAACACCATTTATTGTGTTGACTTCAGGTGCCTAAAGATACAGTCCTCAACTTCATTTATCTCCAGCATCTAGTGAAGTCAGATGATTGAGTTATTATGCACATTTACACAATATATATGTGTACACATATATGTCACTTTTATTTATATTATTTATCCTGACATAATCTTTCAATTCAATGATGTTAAAAATTGGCAACTGACTTGGCTGTTAACTTTTTTTGTTCAAATTCAAACTGCCAAGGCATTATGAATACATGGAAAGAAAAAAAAGGGAAGAGGAGATCTGATGACATCCTTTTACATATGGCTTCCAAAGAGGACTAGAAATGGCCATGCAGGGTTGCAAGAAATGCTTCCAAGACTCCTCTCCCCTTTTGTGAAAGCAATAGTTTGATTGAAGAAGTCAAGTGTGACACAAGGAGGTATTTGTTACCTCTCTTCTCCTCACGAAGAGCTTCCGACCTTGAAGGGATTTGGCTCATGCCAGGAAAGAAGAATTTCATAGAGAATAAACTGATGGAATAAAGATGTTATCATGGGTTCAGTCCTTTTTCTTTTTTCTTTTATTTCTTTCTTTCTTTTTTTTTTTTTTTTGTTTTTTTTTTTTCTTTTATTTCTTTCTTTTTTTTTTTTTTTTTTTACTCCCTTGGAGGAAAAACTGGGTAGCATCTCACCATTATTAATAGTTGTCCTCCTCATTGCTAAGATCATCATGCTGCATATCCTGGCCAACATTCCCAGTTCTGAATTCAGCAGAAACTTAATTTGAGGTAAATTCAAGGCTAATAAAGGAAAAAATATGAAAGCAGAGTATATGTATCTCAGAGCCTCACCTGGTAATAAATGTACGTTTGTATATAAATATACACACAAGTAATCCAGCAAAACCAAAATTAGTCTAGAGAAAATGTCCTTTTACTTTTTCCTGCCATCCTTGCTTCCTATAATATTATATTATTATGTATTCAAATAAAGAAAATATTGGGAAATGTAGAGATGAACTTTTTATTTATAAGTTGGTGAATTTGTCATCTAGGACCTATATATAAATTCTATTAGAAACTTTTAAATATTATTGGTAGGAATGTTGTTTCTATAAAGTTCCAAATTCTCATAACCAAAAAGAGCAAGAAAAACGTCTTCATCATAAATCCAGTCTACTAAGGTATTTCTAGACACTCAGCTTCCTGTCTTTGATCAGCAACACAGCAAAGACAGGAACGGGGAAGAGAAGCCTCCTTTCCTTTTTGTCTTTTCTAAAGGAAGTATTGTACTGAAATGTCCAGAGCTTAGAGAGTACTATCACATTGTTTTTGGCTTGAGGGTTTTGGCTTGAAATCCTTTGATTAGATGAGACAAATAAGATTTTATTGAGCCACTAGGGAGTTAGAGGGTTCTCTGAGCCAGACAGGAATATCAAATGGTAAGAGGTATGCATTACAATTTAACTACACAAATGAACACGATTTGACAGTCTTAGAAATAAAAAGAAAGGTGACATAAGTGATCACAATTATAAAAATAATTTACAGTACCAAAAGTTTTCTTTTTCTTAACACCATAAATGGCCCTTGTTATTTAATGTTATACTTTTATATGTTCAGAAAAACAAATGAAAACTTTTTGTTCTTTTGTAACTAGCTGGGACTAATGAATATTTTTAACTCTTGACAAAATTATCATTATGTTGTTACCATTTTGAAGCAGAGTAAAATAATGTACATAGGTGATATATAATAATAATTGTGCGATCCTATTATTGGTAAGCAGAGAACTATGATCAGCGAGGTTAAGACATTAGATGTGAAATGTTTTTGTATTTTTTTTCTTAAATAAGTGCAATGAAAGCAGAAAGTTGTAGAAGTTTCTGATTTTTATTTTATAAATGTGGTTGAATACAGAACAGGTGTCAGCGTCCATAGATTCATTTACATTTCTCTTCTTCCACATCTCCCAGCCTCCCCTTAACCCTCCAGAGCTCTCTCTATCTTTCCACATCCCCACATTTCCCCAGTCCAATCAATAAACTTCTTATCATAAAAATGCACTCGCTTTAACTTTGCCACTAATATTTAGTAGTTACAAAATCATGCTTTAACTAAACGGGTATATTTAATTTCTAGGAGTCACTTTTTAGTGGCCCTGATGTGATCACCCGCTTGTAAATTGTCCAGAAGAAATGATTGACCAGATTTTTCTTGACGTTTTCAGATGAAGATAGCTGTCTTTTCTTTTTGATTTATGTCACTTGGCTTTTTACAAAACTCTTTCTCTTCAGAAAAGACCTGGTTTTGTCTAAAACGACTCACAGAGATGAAAGGCCCAAACAATGAGCAGAAAAGCATTCTGTGTCTGGAAATTAATGAAAGCCTTGTTTCTAATTTGAAGACTACATTGTATCTAAATATCCAACATAAAGGTCATTTACGTACCTTGATTTTAAATTAAAGCTAGGTAAGGAAGATTTATTTCATAGCAAGAAAAAACAGTAATTACAGCTCCCCATTCATTTACTATGATACCTAAATACTAAACCTGATACCACTTAAAGAGTTCTAGGACTTTTCTTTTTTCTAAAATCCTAGGGTGTTATCTAAATGCTTCAGAGTGCTTGGTGGTAATTACTGAGGTTGTTTGCTGGGGAGATAATTGCAGGCCTTGTTAACTGATCCACTCACAACAAGAAAACTGTAGACCAATATCTTGCTAAATCTTGCTAGAATCACTCACCTGCTCAAATTAGAGTATGGCCAAAGGTAGGGACTTGAAGGCAAAAGGCAGAAAACTTGACATGGTGACACCACCCAGGCAATATATTTTACTGAAGACAAGACCCAAAAATGTATTTCAGTATCTATGACAGATGAATTATCCTAAAGCTGCTGTCCAGTTGACTTTGGAATAATTGTCAGAAGCCAGATAATTTTTATAGGATGGGATCACCAGAAGAAAAGAATGTAGAAAAAAAACCATACTGGTCAACTCTGCCCAGGAGCCATAAGAATAAATTCCATTGATATTTATCTGTTAGGGGTGGGAAAATGAGTTGCATGATATGTTCGACATATTTTCTGTGAACCTGTATTTACTTTGAGATCATACGCTAAAGACAGAACTAAAGATTTTACTTACAGAAATGCATTTCTGTTGTCCGTTTTATTCTTTATAACTTACAGCATCTCTTCTCCAATGTCTGATCTTGTGCTTTATTTTTGGAATGTCATGGGAAAATTTACTGACCAAGAAAAGGCTACAACACAAAAAATGTAAGAGAGGGAAAAGATTAAAAGTGGTGGGTGTGTGAGCTTTTAAGCAGTATTCTGTTCGATTTATTCCACCTTCTTTACTGTTGTTTTTCAGGGTGTGTCCATTGGGGAATAATTTTCCCCACTCACAGTTCCGTGTGGAAAAAGATTCTTTCTTTGTTGTTCTGCTCTGTTTGAACTACAGCAATGCATAAAGCAGGTCCTGCCAAAGCTCTATGAGAAGGTTTGGCGTATATTGGAAACAAGTTGAAAGTGGTTGAGTGTAGGGAGGGGGAGGAAGCTGATAGGTAAGCTTGTGTGTTTCAGACTCAACAACAGGTTTTGCGAGTTCCGACACTGGTAATGAGTTTGTTCTCTGAAAGAAATCTGGGCCTCTGTGTGGATAAAATAAACATTTTAAATTGAAACTTACAAAAGAATGAAAGAGTCAAAACACTCTCTCTTTCTCTCTGAGGGGTAGATGGAAGACTTTGGTATCTGACAGGTGCAGCTTATGAGTAACCTGGACAGCAGCCAGAAGCTCTTGTAAGAACAGACCTAGAAGACCACACCTGTTGATTGAAAACACTGTCTTCCCACATAAAAATATCAAACCACATAAAATGCCATCCCTATTCTCCCATTTCCGGCGTTGGCTGATTGTCATCAAATGAAGATTAACACTAACTATATTATGCAGTTCCAAATCCTGGAAATCTCTGTTGAATAGATTTCATTTGAATAAAATCATAGCCTTGCCTGAAATGGGAAGGTTCATTTTTAAATAGTCTTCCTAGTGTTGTTAAAGAATGACTTTGAATGCCCTTTAATATCCTTGGCAGGGCATTAAGTTAATCTGTTTGCTTCCTGGACATAAATTAGTTTGTATAACTTTCCACAGCTAAAAGCATTATGAAAGTTTGCTAAATGTGAAAGTCATGTCATGTGCCTAGAAGGTGAATGAAACAAGTCTTCAGGGTAATCTCTTTGGAAGAAATACTCACCATCCAATGAGCAATGCAAAGACAGAAGCTGTAGGGGATAGTTGTCTGGATAAAGAAGAGGAAGCTATCTAATAGAAGGGAGCAGGAAGAGAAGAGGAAAAAAATCTGTACCAAGAAGTTTCAGAACAGTCTCTGACATGAATACTTACTAGTAAATTGTTTAAATTCTGTTTAAACTATTGACCTATATGTAAACCTGTCATCTCCTATTTCTGTGCAGTTCTTTATGTCCATTCTGGTTGTTTTTCTTTTTTGAATTGCTGTAATTATGAAACTCCTTCGTATAGAGGTTTAGATGGAGAAGAACCCAATGTAGGAGAATTCCAGCTTTCTCACTACATAAATAAAACGCCTTACTCTAAAAAATTAATGGTGCTGGAACAATGAATTTTTGGCCAAATATTTTATACATATTTTATTTGTATAGCAATATTAATTACTTCCTCCATCTTTATTTCCTCTGTATCCCATATCTAACCCTCAAGTTAACATACTCGAGGAATAAGATTTCAGAGTAAGTGAATTTGTTTTGTTTCTGATAGAAGGATGATATAATTTTCTGCCTCCCAAGTAAGAAAAATAGAATAAGCTCTTATTATGTACAAAGCACTGCTAAGGAAGCAGCTAGAGGCAATAAAACTGAGATTATATATCTTCTGTAATTAAGTCTTTCTTTTTTTCCCCCCCTTGACCTATACCAGATAATTCCTTAAGTCCCATGAGCATATTTTACATATCATCCTCTACAGTAGCCTTAAGATAAGAAGAGGCAATAAATCAGAAATGTTTAACCCGTGGAGTTTTTTTAGTTTCTTAAGAAAAATTTGGGAGATGGTGTTTCCATTCAACAGCTGTTGTTAGAAGTTGATTCATGATTCTTACCAGGCACCTATATAGCATTTACTCCGGAATGCATGTGGGTTTCATTGTTTTCTTTGTCTTTAAACATCTTACCCCCAGCCATGTGCACCTCTTTCTACTCCACCTCAGAACACACCCTACATAAATGGCGTTTGGTTTGGTTGGTTGCTTGGTTGTAAAAGTCTAGATGCTTTGGGCCCTATGTGGAAGATACGTGTTGGTGAGCGATGGAGATGAATGCTAGGTGTGTGTTTGTTTCTGTCTTATGAGCTAGTGTGACTCTATTTACACTCATATGTTCCTGGATTTATGGATATATGGTAACATTGTTTTCTAAACAGACACATAATGCATTCTCATAAAAAAGGAAGAGCTCAAGAATTAGCAGAAACAAGAAATGCCCCTTTTTCTGTTCTTTACTCTGATGGATTAGACAGGGCTGACTTGGAGCGCCTTCAAATAAATATTTTAGTGCTAATGATCAAAGCTATCATAGATTTTTCAATCAGTTCAAGAAAGATGGAACAGAATGATTTAAACTTTCCTGACATAGAAACATAAGCATTTCTATCTGTGTAGGCCAGGTTGTTGCACATCAGTATCCTCTCCACATATTCTTTGCTATTTAGTGCAGATTAGGTGACCTAACTCCACCTGCTGGATGAGTCAGAATTACATTGCTTTGGATCAGGAAGGTGCACTGGCATCATGGGGTGGACAGCAACATAAAAGCTGAAAATTCTAAGAAATTTCTCATTTTCCTAAAGACAAAAAGAGTAGTAACACCTCATCTCAGAGGTTGTATGTATACAGTTTGAAGGACATTTTAACATTATCACAAGCTCTTTTTGGTGACCGAAGGTATTTGTGGTTCTAGACAATACAGCAATGACAGAGACAGAATTGTATGAGAGTTTGTTTATATTAATTAATGCAGGCAATTCAGGAGCAATATTGGGAACAATTCCAACTTACGTAAAGGAGAATATTTTAAGGAAGAGTAATAAAAATCATGAGAAAAAAAAGTTACCTGTTTCTCATTTCAACATGTTATAATTCTTTTCCTGTGACAACATTGTGACCCCTCTGTGCTCACTATGGCAACTCAAATCACAGAAAATCACAACAATACAAACACTCATACACACCCATAAACATACACAGAAAAAGAGGGACCCAATCTTCAGTTCAGATCTTGTGGCCTCTGCCTGCGAATACTCAGCCTCTTGGTATGTCCAGGGTTCACAAGTGAATATTCAAAACTAAACAGATTGAACAAGGTATAATTTCACATTTTGGCATCAAGAGTATTGTTTTTGTCCTTCACCCTGTCAAAAACCACAAAGAACTTACATATTAGGTAAGAAAACTGTGAATAACTAGAGACCAAAGATAAAAAAGCATACTTGTTTAAATGGGATGGTCCTATTTGATAGAAAAGGAATTAAAGGGGAAAAGACTTAAATAAAAGTAGATTTGAACTTAGGTCCCCAGAACATATGAATGGAGTTTGATGGGCATCTTTAATTTAAATCAATTAGGGTTATGTCCTCTCATGCTCGTACTATTTCTTATCCCTCTTATATGTCTGTTTAATAATAATTTAGCCTTTTTTTGCCCGGGTTCTGACCTTTTCAACTCCCTCTTCTGATAGTGTGTTATTTAATTTCTAATATATATTTTTGTTAGTGTTTTATTTAATTTCTTTTTTAAAATATATATATATATTATTGCAGTTTAGGTTCTGGGGTACATGTGCAGAACATGCAGGATTATTGCATAGGTACATATTTGGCAATGTGGTTTCCTGCCTCCATCCCACCGTCACCTGTATCTGGCATTTCCCCCCCATGTTATCCCTCCCCAACCTCCCTAACCCCCGCTGTTCCTCCGCTATTCTCCCCCAACAGACCTCAGTGTGTGACGCTCCCCTCTCTGGGTCCATGTGTTCTCATTGTTCAACACCCACCTATGAGTGAGAACATGTGGTGTTTGGTTTTCTGTTCTTGTGTCAGTTTGCTGAGAATGATGGTTTCCAGATTCATCCATGTCCCTACAAAGGACAGGAACTCATCATTTTTTATGGCTGCACAGTGTTCAATGGTGTATATGTGGCATATTTTCCTTGTCCAGTCTATCATCGATGGACATTTGGGTTGGTTCCAGGTCTTTGGTATTGTAAACAGTGACACAATGAAAATACCTGTGCATTTGTCTTTACAATAGAACAATTTATAATCTTTTGGATATATACCCAGTAATGGGATTGCTGGGTCAAATGGAATTTCCAATTCTAGGTCCTTGAGGAATCGCCACACTGTCTTCCACAATGGTTGCACTAATTTACACTCCCACCAACAGTGGAAAAGTGTTCCTATACTATACTATACTATACTATACTATACTATACTATACTATACTATACTATACTGTACTATACTGGTATAATTTGAAGTCCGGTAGTGTGATGCCTCCAGCTTTGTTCTTTTTACTTAGAATTGTCTTGGCTATGAGGGCTGTCTTTTGGTTCCATATGAAATTTAAGGTGTCTTTTTTTCCAGCCTGTGAAGAGGGTCATAGGTAGCTTGATGGGGATTACCATTGAATCAATAAATTACTTTGGGCTGTATGGCCATTTTCACAATATTGATTCTTCCTAACCAGGAGCATGGAATGTTTTTCCATCTGTTTGTGTCATCTCTTATTTCCTTGAGCAGTGGTTTGTAGTTCTCCTGAAGAGGTCCTTTATATCCTTTGTTAGTTGTATTCCTAGGTATTTTATTCTGTTTGTAGCAATTGTGGATGGCAGTTCATTCTTGATTTGGCTCTCTTGAAGTCTGTTGTTGATGTATATGAATGCTTGTGATTTCTGCACATTGATTTTTATCCTGGACTTTGCTGAAGTTGCTTATCAGTTTCAGGAGATTTGGGGCTGAGACAATGGGGTCTTCAAAATATACAATCACGTTGTCTTCAAATAGAGACAATTTGATTCCCTCCTTTCCTAATCGAATACCATTTATTTCTTTTTCTTGCCTGATTACTCTGGCTAGAACTTCCAATATTATATTGAATAGGAGTGATGAGAGAGGGCATCCTTGTCTAGTGCCAGATTTCAAAGGGGATGCTTCCAGTTTTTGCCCATTCAGTATGATATTGGCTGCATGTTTGTCGTAAGTAGCTTTTACTATTTTGAGATATGTTCCTTCGATACCTAATTTCTTGAGAGTTTTTAGCATAAAGTGCTGTTGAATTTTGTTGAAGGCCTTCTCTGCATCTATTGAGATAATCATGTGGTTTTTGTCTTTGGTTCTGTTTATGTGGTGAATTACGTTTATAGACTTGTGTATGTTGAACTAGCCTTGCATCCCTGGGATGAAGCCTACTTGATCGTGATGGATAAGCTTTTTGATTTGCTGTTGCAATTGGTTTGCCAGTATTTAATTGAAGATTTTTGCATCTGTGTTTATCATGGTTATTGGCCCTAAGTTTTCTTTTTTGTTGAATCTCTGCCAGGTTTTGGTATCAAGATGATGTTGGTCTCATAAAATGATTTGGGAAGGATTCCCTCTTTTCGAATTGTTTGGAATAGTTTCAGGAGTGGTACCAGCTCCTCTGTGTACGTCTGGTAGAATTCAGCTGTGAACTCATCTGGACCTGGGCTTTTTTTTGGTGTGTAGGCTATTAATTGCTACCTCAACTTCAGCCCATGTTATTGACCTATCCAGGGTTTCGACTTCTTCCTGGTTTAGGCTTGGGAGAGTGCAAGCGTCCAGGAATGCATCCATTTCTTCCAAGTTTACTGGTTTATGTGCATAGAGTTGTTTGTAGTAATCTCTGATAGTAGTTTGTATTTCTGTGTAATCTGTTCCGAGAACAATATAACCTAAGATTATGTTTTTCAGTATAGACATTCAATATTTATTTATATCCACTTAACTGAAAAATCAAAATATTTCATATATATATTTCATGTATATGGACATATTGTTTTATCTTTTTTATTGCATCTATTTGATTTTTCTCTCTTTTGTTTTTTCTTAATCTGCATAGTGGTCTTTCTATATTGTTGATCTATTCAAAACACCAGCTCCTGGATTTATGATTTTTTGAAGGATTTTTTTGTGTCTCTATCTCCTTCAATTCTGCTCTGATCTTAGTTATTTCTTGTCTTCTGTTAGCTTTTGAGGTTTTGGTTTTTTTTGTTGTTTTTTTTNTCTTGCTCCTCTAGCTCTTTCAATTTTGATGATAGGGTGTTGATTTTAGATCTTTTCTTACTTCTCATGTGGCCGTTTTTTCCTATAAATTTTCCTCTGGACCCTGCTTTAAATGTGTCCCAGAGATTCTGGTACATTGTGTCTTTGTTCTTGTTGGTTTTGCAGAATATCTTTATTTCTGCATTACTTTCTTTGTTTATCCAGTCAACATTTGAGAGCCAGTTGTTCAGTCTCCATGAAGTTGTGTGGTTCTGAGTTAGTTTCTTATTCCTGAGTTCTAATTTGATTGCACTGTGGTCTGAGATACTGTTTATTATAATTTCCATTCTTTTGCATTTGCTGAGGAGTGATTTACTTCCAATTATGTGGTCAATTTCAGAGTAGATGTGATGTGGTGCTGAGAAGAATGTATATTCTGTGGATTTGGGGTGGAGAGTTCTGTAGACGTCTTTTATGTTCCGTTGGTCCAGATCTGAGTTCAAGTCCTGGATATCCTTGTTAATTTTCTGTCTCATTGATCTGTCTAATATTGACAGTGGAGTGTTAAAGTCTCCCACTATTATTGTGTGGGATTCTAAATCTCTTTGTAGGTCATTAAGAACTTGTTTCATGTATCTGGGTGCTCCTGTACTGGGTGCATATATATTTAGAATCGTTAGTTCTTCTTGTTGCATTGATCCTTTTACCAGTATGTAGTGCTCTTCTTTGTCTCTTTCAATCTTTGTTGGTTTAAAGTTTATTTTATTAGAGACTAGGATTGCAACTCCTCCTTTTTTTTGCTCTCCATTTGCTTGGTAAATCTTCCTCCATCCCTTTATTTTGAGCCTATGTGTGTCCTTGCACATGAGATGGGTTTCCTGGATACAGCACACTGATGGGTTTTGACTTTTTATCCAATTTGCCAGTCTGTGTCTTTTGATTGGGGCATTTAGCCCATTTACATTTAAGGTTAATATTGTTATGTGTGAATTTTATCCTGCCATTTTGATGCTAGCTGGTTGTTTTGCCCATTAGTTAATGCAGTTTCTTCATTATGTTGATACTCTTTACTATTTGGTATGTTTTTAGAGTGGCTGGTACTTGTTGTTCCTTTCTATGTTTAGTTACCATTTGGTAAGTTTTTGTAGTGGCTGGTACTGGTTGTTCCTTTCCATGTTTAGTACTTCCTTCAGGAGTTTTTGTAAGGCAGATCTTGTAGCGACAAAGTCTCTCAGCAATTGCTTATCCATAAGTGATTTTATTTCTCCTTCACTTATGAAGCTTAGTTTGGCTGGATATGAAATTCTGAGTTGAAAATTCTTTTTTTTAAGGATGTTGAATATTGGTCCCCACTCCCTTCTGCTGAGTGATCTTCTTTGAGTCTGATGGTCTTTCCTTTGTGGGTGACCTGACCTTTCTCTCTGGCTGCCCTTAGGACTTTTTCCTTCATTTCAACTCTGGTGAATCTGACAATTCTGTGCCTTGGGGTTGCTCTTGTTGAGGAATATCTTTGTGGTGTTCTCTGTATTTCCTAGATTTGAATGTTGGCCTGCCTTTTTAGGTTGAGGAAGTTCTCTTGGATAATATCCTGAAGAGGGTTTTCCACCTTGGATTCATTCTCCCCATCACATTCAGTTATGCCAATCAAGGGTAGATTAGATTTTTCACATAATCCCATAGTTCTTGGAGGCTTTGTTCGTTCCTTTTCACTCTTTTTCTCTAATATTGCCTTCTCATTTTATTTCATTGATTTGATCTTCTATCTCTTCTTCTGCTTGATCAATTCAGCTGTTGAAACTTGTGCATGCCTTAAAATTTCTCGTGCTGTGATTTTCAGCTCCATCACGTCATTTATGTTCCTCTCTAAGCTAGTTATTCTAGTTAGCATTTCATCTAACGTTTTTTCAAGGTTCTTAGTTTCTTTGCATTGGGTTGGAACATGGTCTTTTAACTCAGAGAAGTTTGTTATTATCCACCTTCTGAAGCCTGCTTCTGTCAATTTGTCACACTCATTTTCTGTCTTGTTTTGTTCCCTTGATGGTGAGGAGGTGTGATCCCTGGGAGGGGAAGAGGTGTTCTGGTCTTTGAAGGTTTCATCCTTTTTGCGCTGTTTTTTTCCCATCTTCATGGATTTATCTCCCTTTGATCTTTGAAGTTGGTGATTTCGGGAGAAATCCCTGAGTGGATGTCCTTTCTGTTGCAGTTGGAGCTATATCTTTTTTGCCCTGTAGAGGCACTGCTGGGCTGCCTAGAATTCAGTCAGGTTGCTAGGTGGGTGGTCTTCCCCAGGGGTTTGTTTGCAGGTGACATCAGCCCCACCTTCCCAATGGTGTCTCTCCTTCCCTGAGCTTGATCTTCCTGGTTGGGGTCAAACTGGTGTATTCATTACCAAGCTCCCTGTGGGTTTCAGTTTGAGTTTTGTGGGAGGTGGGGCTTGCCAGGCTTCATCACTTATTTCCCTGCTTTCAAACTCTGCCTCTTTCTGTGGGATGGGTTGTTCTGTCCTGCTGGCACCAGTTCAAACTTCAGCCCTAGTCCAGCTGACGACTTAGGGTATCAGGCAGGAGCTGTCACTCAGATTTGAATCCACAACCCACAGTGCTCCGCAGTTCTGGTGGGGCTTTCGTGGACTATGGGTTGCAGGAGGGATGAGGTAAGCACAGAATCTGAATCAGAGTACCGAGGGAGTGAAGGCCCCTGACACTCCAAGCTGCTGCATGTTCCAGGTGGGGAGGTGCCCCACTCTGTCTTGGTTCATTCTCCCTGGGCGGCTCTCACCCTGCTTTGGCTCCCTCCTTGGGCTACTTTCAGAGTCCTTCCAGTTCCCCCAAAATGAACCTGGCACCTCACTTGGAATCATGAATTCTTCTAGCCCTCTGCGTCTCATTTGCTGGGAGCTGCATTCCGGTGTTGTCTCCTCTCAGCCCTCTTGGTGCCACCCCTGTTTTACTTAATTTCTAATATTTTTTTCTAATGGGCCCCATTTTCCAAGAACAATATAACCTAAGACTATGTTTTTCAGTATAGACATTCAATATTTATTTATATCCACTTAAATGAAAAATCAAAATATTTTATATATATATTTTATATATATGGACATATATACACACACATACATTGTGAGCATATAGATGATATATGTATGTATATATGTCATGAAGACATATCTATATGATCAACACATATGTGTGTGCGTATATATGTCTTTATGACATACATATGCATATATTATCTATATGATTGCAATATAAGTGTGTATGACATATATAATCTATATGATCACAATATTTCCTCCACATATGTATACATATATATGTGGAGGAAAGAATATATCTATATGTCTTTACTAAAGAGCAAGAAAGCCATAAATGCTTTCATTATTTACTAATGTACATTCATGCATTTAAAAATAATTATAACCTCTTTAATGTAATTGGGCGTAATAGTTTTCATTTTTGAAAATCAAGATGAAAAGTTACGAAAGACTCCCCTGAAAGGAAAAAATCATTTCATAATTTAACAGGGTTCGTTTTAGTCAAATAGAAAGTAAATCTTTCTCAAGTGCTCTAGGACATTTCCTTTACTTTGCCTGCAACCTCAAGTATGTGAAGATTCTTCTAGCTTCTCTAAAGTTAATAGAAGAGAATATAACAGTCATGATTTCAGAGATCATTTAAAAATTACAAGTTTACTGAGTGAAATTTACCTATGTATATACACATGTAAATCTGAAACTAGATATCATAATTTCAGTTATGTAATTTTAAAATTTAATTATATTATCATTTGAAAAGTTAATAAGAATAATAGCAGTTAAAACATGAGCTAATGTAGGATGATGGGCCCTGGAATTTAAAGTAAATATCTCAACAATTTGGGTAAGGAATCTGATAATATAGTCAACCTATCCTTACATCTGGAATAAGTTTTTAACATTTGCGTTAGTGAAACCACTAATAGATTCTGACAGGGTTTTCCCAGCTATATTTCTAAGCATTTATTGAAACACAGTTAAAATGGAATCCATGTGTACCTCGTTCATCATTGCTACATTCTATAAAACATGGTTTTATGTAAGCCACTGATGATATGGTCTCATGGCTTTTAGAATGCGTTCGTTCACAACTCCAACTCTTCTTTTTAGTATGAAGGTAAAAATATATTAATCCTATATTTCCATTTTAGAATTGATCTAAAATATCTGGTATCTGTCTTCAAATTACTTACATCCTCCTGTCAAAACAAATGAATCTCTGATGGCATTTTCATGTTTTATCAAATGAATATGACAATTTTTTCTGATTACAGAAGTAAGACAGAATCAATTTTAGATGTTCAGAAAATATTTAAAAGTATACTGATAGCATGGGTTTATTTGTATTCCAGATTTGTCCTTTGCATATGCAAAAAAGTCTCTTTAATCACAAAATAAGATGATGTTATTGAACTGCCTGATAGAATGCATTTTTTTCTCCATTTTATATCTCACAGATATAATGCTACAGCAATTACTTTGCTTCACTTCCATCACTTGGAAAGGCTACATACTCTTCTATTCGCAAATATATCATGATTTATTTAACTTGTCCCCTTTCAATTGACATTTAGATTGTTTTCATGTTAATATAAACTACCCTGTAGTGTATGTCCCTTATATATGCCTCTGAACACTAAGCTGATTTTTTTTCTTCTTAAATCCCTAAAAGGAAGCTTGTTAAGTCAAACAAGTTAAGCACTTCTAAAGGTTTTGATTCACATTTCTAAAGGTTTTGCTTAATAGTTCTCCAGATTATTTGTATGAATTAGTATTTGTTGATAGTGTATGCAAATGCATACTTCCCCACATTCTCACGAATATTATTAATGTCATGGATAAGGCACTTACACAATTCTGCTTGTTGATCTTCTCTATATGCTTCTAATAGCGCAGTTAAATACTAAAGGGTAAGTGTTTAGTGTTGAGATCTTGGGCTCTATGTAAAACACTGTGACAGATTTATAAGTCGGATAAGACGTCCATTCTGAACTGTAAAGTTTCAAATAAAAGAACTTTATTACGTATTCTTCTAAACACTTGCTTTGTGTTTCAACTTTTTTAGAGGCCCATTATAACAGAAATAGAATAGTGATTTGAGACTTAATGTAGAATTGATGGATAGATTACATTCACATATAGCACCATCTTGCTTGGGGAGTTGGAGTCATTCCCCAAGTTTCAAGTTTCACAATAGAATTTGGTTATGGTGAGAAGATGGTTATAATTCTCTGCCTTAGCTAGGTAACCAGTGATAATTCAGAGCTCAGACTGCAATTTAAATGAAAGGGTAGATTGTTCTAGTGTAGGGTGTCTGTGTGTGCGTGTGCATGCATGTGCACGTGTCTATGAAAGAAATCCACTCAGCCACTTTTTTTTGTATTTTTGGTAAAAAGATTATATTTCAGTAATCTTCAAAAGCTTTTTCCAACTCTATCTTCCTTCCCTCTTTATTATCACTGTTTTTACAGTGCTCTTTTTTGGACCCAACGCTGTCCTTCCTCCTCTTTGCCTGTGGACTGGCCTTTGCATGTTTTCTGCAGCTTCTCTTTGTTTATAGGACACATTATCTGTATCATATGTCTTTAGAACTCCTGTTGTAAATTCCCATAGAAGCTGCTCTTTCCTTTGTAGGACTACTTTTCCCTGTTAAAATTATTTTCCTTTATGGTGACTGGCTTAATTTTAATGCAAATTCTAATGTAAGGCACTGCCTCTCATCAGTTTTGCATTTCCAGTTGTTTTCAGACGTGCTCCAATCACTTGATGTGAGCTGCACTGACCTACTATGCCACATTCTCTCCCTTTTGATGGGTTCTTTCTCTTTCAATTTTAATCCTGTCTCATTCTTTGATAGTATTTTCTTCAACTGTACTTTTTTGTCTTTAATGAATTATTTTGTGTTTCTTTCCTGTTATCATGCTTTCATGTTTAACATTGGTCTTTTTAGTTTGTTTTCACATCTGTGTCCACTGAAGCTCTTCTGTTCTGTCCTGTTCTATTGTTTCCTGAGATAGTCTATCATTTTTTATGATAACATACATACGGCATGGACCTCAAGGAAAATACCGTTAGGTGAGAAAAAATTATGTCTCCCTTTATCAACATATTGACTAAATCAGAATCATGTACAACTAATGAGCTGGTATCCATTTGAAGGTTTGGAAATTTCTTGAAATATCTATTATGCTCCAGTAAGCGTTAAAAATATAAAACACTCAAAAATGATGCTGAAAGATAAGATAAAAATAAAAATAAATTTGAGATCTAGTAAAATAATGACTCTGCTATCATTAAGTCAGGGCTCAGAGTGATCTTAAATGTCCTTTAGATCATTGTATTATCTAATATCTTAAATCTCCACAACATACCAAACAAATAATCATTTAGAGCATGATTAAGGAACAAGGATAACCAAAAACAGATTAGCTGATTAGACTTTCATATTTTCCTTATATAGAGTGAAAATCTGTGTCAATGTAGACATGTATTTTGGCCCTAGTTTTACTCACTGACATCATGCATTTTTTATAGATTTTATTTTTAAAGCAGTTTTAGGTTCACAGCAAAATTGAACATAAGGTACCAGAGATTTTCCATATGTCCCCAACCCCCACATTTGCATAGCCTCCCACATTATAAACATCCCCCGCCATAGTGGTGCATTTATTATCATTGAGGAACCTACACTGACATATCATTATCACCCAGAGTCCACAACCTACATTAGAGTTTACTCTTGATGTACATTCTATAGGTTTGGACAAATTTATGAGAACATATATCTACTATTATAGTATCATACAAAGTGGTTTCACTTCCCTAAATAGCCTCTCTGCTCCATCTATTTATTCCTCCCTCCCTCTTAACTACTAACAACCGCTGATCTTTTTACTGCTCCATGATTTTGCCTTTTCAGAAATGTTATAGCATTGAAATTATATAGTATGTAAACTATTCAGATTGGCTTCTTTCACTTAGCAATAGATGTTAAGATTACATATCTGTTTTTATGGCTTGATATCTCATTTATTTTCAGCACTGCATAATAGTCAATTTTCTGGATATATTACAGTTTATTTTTCATCTACTGAAGAACATCTTAGTTTCTTCCAGTTTTGACAATTATGAATAAAGCATCTATAAACATTCATGCACAGGTTTTTGTGTGGACATAAGCATTCAACTCCTTCAGGTAAATACTATGGGGACATGATTTCTGTATCATGTAATAAGAGCACATTTACTTTTATATGAAACCACCAAACTGTCTTCCAAAGTGGCTGTACCATTTTGAATTCCCACCAGCAACAAATTAGAATTCCTGGTTCTCTGACATCTAGTATTGTCAGTATTATGGACAATGGCAAGTCTAAGAGTTGTGTAGTGGTATCTCATTGCTGTTTTAATTTGTATTTCTCTGATGACATATGATGTGAAACATCTTTTCATATGCTTCTTGCCATCTGTATATCTTGTTTTTGGGGTAGTGTCTTTTAAGGTCTTTGGCCTGTGTTTTTAGTTGAATTGTTTGTTTTTCTCATGGTTGAGTTTTAGCAGCTCTTCATTGTATGTTTTGGATAACAGTATTTTATCAGACATGTCTTTTGCAAATTTTTTTTTCTGTCTATGGTTTGTCTTTACATTTTCTCATCAATGATTTTGACAGAGCAGAATTTTTAAAAGTTAATGAAGTCTGGCTTATCAACTACTTCTCTCATAGATCATGTGTTTTTTATCATATACAAAAAATCATCACCAAACCCAAGGTTATCCAGATTTCTATGTTTTCTTGTAAGTCTTTTACAGCTTTATGCTTTACATTTAGTTATATGATCCATTTAAAGTTTATTTTTCTGAAGGGCCTAAGGTCTGTGTCTAGATGAAATTTTTTTTTCATGTGAATGCCCAGTTGTTTCAGCAACATTTGTTAAAAATCATTTTCCCTATATTATTGCCTTTGTTCCTTTTCCAAAGGACAGTTGATTGTATTTATGTGGGTCTATTTCTGGGCTATTTTGTTCCATCAACTTATTTGTCTATTCTTTCACTGACACCACAGTGTCTTGATTACTACAGCTTTATAGTAAGACTTGAAGTTGGGTAGTATCAATCCTTTAACTTTTAATTTTCTTCACCAGTATTGTGTAGGTTACTCTGGGTCTTTTATCTCAAAATATAAAGTTTTGAATGAGCTTGTTGATATCCACAAAATAATATGCTGGAATTTTGATTTCGATTTTATTGACTCAATACACCAATTTGAGAAGATCTAACATCTTGACAATACTGTCTTCTTGATTAACATGGAATACCTTTGTATTTATTTAGTTCTTTGAGCTATTTTCTCTGAGTTTTGTTTTTCTCATGCTAGATCTTGTACATGTCTTGTTAGATCTATTTCAACTATTTTATTTTTAGGTGAGCTAATGTATATGGTACTTTTAATGTCAAGTTCTGCTTCTTTACTACTGGTGTATAGGAAAGTATGAGTTTTATATATTAACCTTGTGTCCTATGGCTCTATAAAAATTGCTTATTAGTTACAGAATTTTTTATTGATTCTTTCATATTTTCTATATAGATCATCATGCCATCTGAAAACCAAGGCATCTTTATTTCTTCCTTTGTAATCTGAATACTTTTTCTTTTCTGGCTTTATTGCCTTAGCTAGGACTTCCAGTGCAATTTCAAAAAGCAGTGGTCAGAGACTATATCCTCAACTTGTTTCAGATCTTAGTGAAATATGATGTTATTTTATTATATATCCAGGTTTTTTTTTACCATTGATTAATGGTATTCTCTATCCATCTTATTGCTAGTTTAATTAAAAATAAGAAAAAATGTAAGTTTTCATTTTACCTTCATTTATTTCTTCTCTGATACTCTTCCTTTCTTTACATAAGTGAGTTTTTGACCTATGTCATTTTCCTTCTGTAAATAACTTCTTTTAACATTTTTTTGCAAAAAATATACACTGGCAGACAATTCCTCCAATTTTTATTTGAGAAAGACTTTATTATCTCTTCACTTTTTTTGTTTGTTTGTTTGAAACAGAGTTTTACTCTGTCATCCAGGCTGAAGTGCAGTGGCATGATCTTGGCTCACTGCAACCTCCACTTCCCAGGTTCAGGCAGTTCTCCTGCTTCAGCCTCCCGAGTAGCTGAATTACAGGCGTATATCACTACATCCAGCTAATTTTTGCATTTTTAGTAGGGACGGGGTTTGGCCATGTTGGCAAGACTGGTCTCGAACTCCTGACCTCGGGTGATCTGCCCACTTCAGCCTCCCAAAGTGCTGGGATTACAGGCATAAACCACTGCACCTGGCCCCTCCTCACTTCTGAAGAAAAATTTCCCAAGTTATAGAATTCTAGCTTGGTGAGTTTTGTTGTTTTGTTGTTGTTATTTTCTCTCTCTCTCCCAATGCTTTAAATATTTCATTTCATTCTCTTCTTGCTGACATGGTTTGTGAAGAAAATTCAGATGTAATTCTTATGTTTATTCTTTTTATAACAAGTAAATTTACTGTTTTTTTCCTTCTGTCTTCTTTCAAGTTTTTTTTTCTATTAAATTATTATTATTTTTCATGAGATCAGGTCTCACTCTGTCATCCAGGCTGGATTGCAGTGACATGATTACAGCTGCTAAGCTCAAGCAATACTCCCACTTCAGCTTCTTGAATAGCTGGAACTACAGGGAGAGGCTACTATTGTTTCTGGCAAATATTTTTTATTTTTTGTAGAGTTAGGATATCATTTTGTTGTCCAGGTTAGTCTCAAACTCCTGGCTTCAAGTGATTCCCTGTCTCACCCCCTGAAACTGCTGTGATTACAGGCATGAGCCGTCACATCGAACCATGAATTTTTGTAAAGCTTTGATCCTGTGTACTTTATAAATGATATGCCTAGGTGTATTTTTATTTTCATATTTATACTGCTTGTTTTTCTATTGAACTTCTTGGATCTGTGGGGTTTTTTTTAATCTGATACCAATTTTGGGAAATTATCAGTCATTATGTTTTCCAATATTTTTTCTGTTTTTTTCCTGCTTGATTTTTACTTCTGATAGTCCCATATGACATACTTTCTGTAGGTGTCCCACAGTCCTTGGATAATTTGTTCCAGGTTTTTTTTTTTTTCAGACTTTTTTTTTCTCTTTTTCTGTTTTTTAGGTTTCTACTGAGATATCCTTAAGTTCTGAGATTCTTTTCTCAGCCACATTCATTCAATTAATAAGACCATATAAATCACCCTTATTTCTGTTACAGTTTTTTAAAAAAATTATTTACTATACTTTAAGTTCTGGGGTACATGTGCAGACCATGTGGGTTTGTTACATAGGTATACACATGCCATGGTAGCGGTTTGCTGCGTCTATCACCCCGTCATCTACATTACGTATTTCTCCTAATACTATCCTTCCCCAATCCCCCCACCCCCTGCTATTCCTCCCCTAGCCTCCCACCCCCCAGGCCCCGGTGTGTGATGTTCCCCTCCCTGTGTCCATGTGTTCTCATTGTTCAACACCCACTTACGAGTGAGAACATGCGGTGTTTGGTTTTCTGTTCTTGTGTCAGATTGCTGAGAATATGCAGCCATAAAAAAGGATGAGTTCATATCCTTTGAAGGAACATGGATAAAACTGTTACAGGTTTTTTTTTTTTTTTTTAATCTTTACTGTCTTCCTAGAATTTCCATCTAACTACTTACCTTGACTATCTGTTCTTGCATGCTCTCTACTTTATCCATTATAGCCCCTACCATGTTAATCATAATTGTCTTTAAATCCCAGCTGGTAATTCCAGCATTCTTCCCATACCTAAATGTGGATTGATGCTTGCTCTGCTTTTACAAACTGTGTTTTTTTGCCTCTTAGTTTGTTTTGTAAGTTTTTGTTGACATCTTTACTTGGTATACTGGATAAAAAGAACTACTTTTAATAGGGCTTCAGTAATGCGGTAGTAAGGTTTGGTGGAGAGGAAAGGTGTTCCATAGTTTATATAAAGAGTGATGTCTCAGTCTTTTAGGAAGCCTGTGCCTCTGGAAAGTGAACTTTACACTTGCTTCTCAGGGCCCCTCCACTCATCTTAGGTGAGAGAGGAGGTCTAAAGTAGTTTGGAGTTCGGTATTTCCCTTCTTCCAGGTCAGTTTGGTGCTGATAAAATCCTGGCAGTGAAGGTCTGGTTAACTGAGAGCAGATCTTGTTAAGAACAGAGTTCTCTGTGTATTTTAAAACCCCTGCCTGCAATCAGGACAAGGAAATATTTTTCTGAGAACCTAGTAGATCTCTAGGAGGTAAAATACAACAGTAAGGGGGATACTAGGGTCTTTCTAGAGTTCTTAGCTGTTACGACTTGTCCACAGTGAGCCTTCAGCAATTTGTTAATTATAATTCAGCTTTTCCTCCTCAGCACTGGTTCCCACAAAGATTTCAAATCTTTGGTTTCTGCTGCAGTTAAGTTGTGATTCTCAGTATTCTCCTGTCAGCCTTTCCCCTTTTTTGTGTGGCAGAGGTTTACCCTGTGACCTCATTTCTCTTACAGATCTAAGAAAAGTTGTTGACTTTTCAGTATCTTCAGAGTTTTACTGAAGAAGAAGCATGAAGCAGTGACTTCCAAGGATCTTACATGCAGGATGGGAAACCAGAAGCTCCCTCTACGTTTTCTTTAAAATATAATTCTATTGTATCATGGTGTTCTAGACATTTGAAAACATATTTTATCTTCTGTTCTTTAGTTTGAAAAATTTTAATGACTAGATATTCCCAGTATCTGTAACTAACTCTTCCATAGGGAGAATTTTTTGTTATACTTTCACCATCCTTGTTATATCCTTTATAGTATATTTCTGTGTGTATGAAATGTATAGTATTTCTGTGTGTGTGAAATGTAAGACATAAATATATATCACATCACATGATATACATAGATAGATAGATAGATATCACATCATTCTGGAAGTAGTTGAGCAACTGACAGGAAAAGGCCCATCTCATTCTTTAATCAAGACATTAGAGTAATGTAATATAATATATGACTACATTAACATTTTTGTAATTGAAACACATTGAATTTCTTTACTTTTCATCAATAAGTAATTTCTTTACTTTTCATCAACTGCTCTATTGCATTTGAGTTTTTAGATGTGAATGTCTATTGCATGTCATCTTGCAAAATATGGCTCATCACTCTTATTTATTGAGGGGTTTGAAACATGATTTTATCATACTATAAATTAAGTTGTTTTATTTCCTTGATGGATATCATTTTCCATTCATGTTATTGATAGTGAACAAAACATATTCAAGGGCAAAACTCTGTGAAATGCTTTACAGACTGACATTTGTCCTCTACCCAACATTATTTGAATACTACTATTCAATCAGTTTAAAATCCATCTAATTGAAATAACATCCAACCCTACATGAGCTTTAATCTCATGAAAACATCTTATTAAATTAAATTTGTTTAATGCATTTCCCTTATCAACCAATCTAGTAATTATTTTAAAATACATTTTATAAGGTTTCTTACTGAGGAAGAAGAAATCAGGCACACAGATTCTGATCATTCTAACCCAGGTTTTAATTTAAGCAAATTTTGCATATATAAGTGGTTCATATGATCATAGTCTGTCTCTATTTTCTGGGTTACAACAGCAAAAAGGTGATTTAATCCCCTTATTAATTGATGTTGAAGTTCTACAACAAACATAGTATAAACATTCATTTTTTTTTTTTTTAATTTGCTCATTCCAGAGCCAAGACCCACAAGTTCAGTAGAAAATTCTTTGGCATCCTGTAACAAATAGGTATTTCTGAAGTAGGTATTTCTAGTATCATGGCAATAGATTTCCTATAAAGATATGGCAATCATAGCACCTTATATATAGACTATTCAGTACTCAAATTCCCAAATACAGAAACTTAACAACATAAACATATTTGAAAATATATTTTAAATTATATAAAAATCTTCCTACATTTTTCAATTTGAATGAAGTTTAGCAGAGTTTCTCTTTCATTGTTTAGGAAGGTGTGCTATTATATTTTGCCTGCTAACATTCTACACATCTTTATGTCGATGTGTCTAAATATAAGCAAGACTACACTGGGAAGGAACACAAAGGAATTATCAGGAGGATATAAATATAAACAAGTAAAGCACGTACATAGTCAACATACTGGTTTGAATTTATATGTAATCACAAAACTGACACAGTAAAGCTGAAAGCACAGCTTCACAGAAAAACAAGATCTTGTTCTTTTCTCCAGTATTTTCTAGGTTATTATTTTTCCACAATTTGATATACTTTGGGGTTGTTTTTCTTTTTAAATCTTGATTTTAGAGCACTTTGAAAAAATTGAAAATGTTCTACCAAAGATATTATATCATCTACATCTAGAGGAAATCAAACTAGAAAAAAAATGTATATTTAATTTTAAATTATACAACTTTAATTGTTCTTTTTATTTGATTCAGTATGTGTAAAAAGGACACAATAAAGAATACGACCAGAAATTCAGAAAAACAATTTACATCTTGACAAGGGACTTCTTTTAAGTTTTATAGTTAATGTTAGTTGAGAATTCTAAGCACTGCTATTGATTATTGTAGCTCTTCATCAATTTAATGTTCAATTTAACTTGTATCCTGCATTGAACTTAGGTATTTATTTATCGAAGGGCTTAGGCATGTGTGGGTATGTCTGAAGTAATGCAATAGCAAGCCCTTCAATTGTTCTATTTGCTTGGGAACTCTTGGAGATTCCTGGGAAATAATTCAACCTAAGAGAAGGGGATTCTAGCACATGACTTAGATTTCACAGAGTCAGAAGCAGGGTGGTGTGATATACAGTATGCTCTCAGTCATTCATGGTTTTCTGGCATCACTCCCGAATTATTTTTTGAAAGGCTGTAAAAAACATAGTGTAGACTAAAAGCTTAAGAGTGTGAAACGTAAGTAACATTCAAGTAAACTTGTTCTTCAGAGACAGAAAGTAGTAACTTCAGATGTGAATGTATGGGGCATAAATTGTGTTGCCAGATTTACTAAATAAAAATCAGAATACCCAGTTAAATTTAAGATAAACAATACATACACACAAACACACACATACACACACACACACACGGAGAGAAACCTATAAATATATATAATATTTCTAGTTAACTTGTGTGTATATACACAAATATATGATATACTTTATATCTCTCACATGTATATATATATATATATATATATATATATATGTATGTATATAGTTTTTAAGTAAGTCTCGTGATATTTGAGTCCATACCTATATTAAAAACAAATATTGATCGTTCCTTTACCATTCAAATTTAACTGGGTGTCCTGCATTCTGTTGATGGGCATCCCACAGCATATCATCAACATTGGCAGTCACAGTGGAAGGGGCCAGGACCTATAACTCAGAAATATTTTCCTTTAACACATGGAATATAGAGAGCAGATGCTCCTACAATGAGCAGCAGCATGATTGGAACCCTTAATGTTTTCTGTATATTGGCCCTGAATATGTAGCCATTGAATATTTTTGGCTTACTGTACACTTCCTTTCTCTGTTAATGTGTGCAGTTCCAAATAATTTCTTTTTTATACTTCAGTAATTAATTTAGAAAAAGAAAATATGTAAGAAAAAGAATAAACAAATCAAAAATATAACAAAATTTTTAAAATTTTTTAAAAATAGAATAAAACAGCAAATTTTTGAGCCAACACTCAACAGACAGGCAAAATAAGATATTACCAATGGAGTGACAATATTCCTCTATATCCCAATATCTTCTTCCTTAGAAAATACCCTTATTCTGACTTCTGTGTTTATCAGTTTCTTGTCTTTTATGGTAGAATTTTCTTTAGTCCTAGGATTATAAATATTATTATATGTAAGTGTTTTATTCAACTTACTTTATTAAGACCTATCAATCATGTGGCATATTTGTGTAGTTTCGCTGATACACCATCTTCTACAGGTATAATATAGTACAAACTGTTCAATCACATTCTGTTGATGATTTTTTACCATTTTGATTGTTGTTATTGTAAATAATGCTGCCCTGACATTTTATTTACATGTCTCCAGAAACAGATGTGCAAAATTATTTCTTTAAACACTGCTGTACTTAGGTGGGGAATTGTTGATTTATACAACACAGGCATATTCAATTTTGCAAGATACTGTCAAATTGTTTTCCAAAGTTACATCAATTAAATTCCTACCAGCTATGTCGCTTCTCCATACCCACATTCATACTTAGTATTCGCCAACTTTTAAATTTTGCCAATCGAATGAGTATAAAATGGTATCTCTTAGGTCTTAATTTATGTTTCCCTGAATGCTAATTAAATTAAACAGCTTTTCCTATGCTAAATGGCCATTCACATTTCTCCTTTGTCAAGAGCTTTTTTGGTTTTTGATTTTTTTGCATTGATTTAAGCATTACATTATAAATTAGGATAAATAATTATTTTATGTATACATTGGTTGCCAAGATATTTTTCCAACTTCATAAAACATCTTTACTGTGGTAGCTTATGAGTTCTTAGCTTTTCTTTATTCTCTCCTTCCATGTGCCATTTTTAATGTATTCTTTCATACTTTCTCTGACATGTTATGCAGGATAGTTAGCCTATTCATAATTTTGTCTTCTTTTAAAACATATTTTCTTATGGTTGTTGCTTTTGATATTTACCTCCTTCAGTATCTATGGATTCATGTATTTCATGAGCTTTTTTGTACTCTTAACCTACATGTTACAACTCTTTTTTTTGTTTTCTTCTTATAGAAATCTTATTAGAGATAACATTCCTTATTCTATCATACATGTGTTCACATGTACATACACATTTTATTTTTCAATATTGTTATTTCTCCCTGCTGCAATTTAGGTCATTTTATTTTTTCAGATTGAACATATAATTCCCTAATGATAGAAAACAATTGTGTTTAACTTGTTTAATCATGGAATGGAGTTTTTAAAATTTCAATAATTATATTTTTGACAGCTTTACTTGTTTATATCAAAAGAATGTCTGGTTGTTGTTTCCAGATCTTACATTATAGATACAATTAATTTGCTCTAGAGAAAGAGTGTTTTCTAGTATCAACTAAGTGTTAATTGTTTACTTATTTTTGACTCTTTTAGGTATTTCTAACTTTCTTGCAAGCACAATCAGCTTTAAAAAGTAATAACTTTGGTATAAAATCTATATTACTCTTACACTATTAAAGAAGATCCAATCAAAATACTTGTTCTTCTATATTTCTGAAGTAGAAACTGGTTATTACTCATGACTCTTGTCTCAGGTTGTTTCTCCCTTTTCTGAGAAGACTCTCCTGGCTCCCATGACACCCATGACTAACTCAAGTCAGTTTCTTGAGTTTAGTTTGCATGAAATAAAATTCAGTGGATATTGACAAATGTGTTTTGTTTTCTATTGATAATGGAAGGAAGAATGGGTTTTATCACATAGGAACAAAATTGAGGATGTTGGAAATGTCCAATGCCATAGTTTAGCTGAGGGGTCTAATTTATTGATTAGTTGAAATTGTGACATCATGAGAGTTCCCTGATATTTCAGGATAATTTTGAAGGGGCTTGTAGCTCCTGAAGAAAGAAAAGCAGTGCTACAGAATGATTTCACGATCTTGTATTATCTGTAGGCCTCTGTGTCCTGAGAAACATAGGTAATTTAGCCATTTAGAACTAAGGGAACAAAGCACTTTCTTTCATTCAACTAGTAAATTTGATATTTCTGATCATAGCACAATATTTCCTCACATTTTATAACTTTAAGGAAATTGGTGACCTTACCGTCATTTGTTTCTATTGAAAAAATAACAAGAAAGTGTGTATAAAATTATGACTACAATCTACTAGCCATAATTAGAACATACTGGATTTTAACAGGTAATGTATAGTTTACAGAAACAATCTTCACAAGCGATCATATTGTAGATTTTAGATATATTTTGTACTAAAAAAAGACAGAAAGGTACAACTTCATGAGAACAGTTTTTACTTCAGCTACTCCCTTATCTCATCTTTATGATGTAGAGATTTTTTTTCTCACATTTCCCTTGGCTTTGTTGTAAATCATGAGTCTCTTCCCATGTTGTATCACTTTAAACATTTTTTTTCTAATATAAATTCTGTTTTCCATTCTCCTTGATGAATTAATTTTAAATTTGAATAGATGGTTTACCTGAGCTTCTGTGTCCTCTATAGTTCTTACAATTATAGAAGCTTATGTGTACTTTCCTCAGCCAAACAGGTACGTTTCACGTCACTTAATATCTACTCGTGGATAGACATGAGGAAAATAATGAGTCCATGATAGTGTCAATAAGAAATACATACTGGCAATGGATTCTGGCCATGATATTGCGATTTAGCAGTGCCCAGGAAGGCCACAGCTTGAGCATAAAATGTTATCCCTTTTTCCTCAATAGGACTACACAGACCACAGTGTCTCTTTCATTAACCATGTATAGAAATAAATTACCACAAGGTAAGAGAAATTATGTAAAAGCTCTGTCAATGCTGACATTAGAACCAACTCTACTAAAAATAACTTCTTTGTGGAGAAATGACTTGGAAATGTAATTTCTTTATCCAGATAGGTCAAAACAAATCCTGGGTGAAGAAATACTCTGCTGAGGCACTGGTGATATTTACTAGTGGTGACAGAAACTTCAGAAAGTAGTGTCAGCTTTTTCCATAGGTTATAACTATATATGCTCAAAGCATTATATAAATACTCATTGAGATAATCTAAGGCAAGATAGATGAGGAAGACCAAAAGTTTCTTAATAAATGCTATGTACATCCTTTCTTAAAATATATTAATTGTATCTATAGTGCATACCAGGACATATCACAAGCTTCTCAGTTCATCTATATTTCTAACACCTTGAACCATCTTTAATACTGGAGGAAATATTCAAAATACCTCTAATTTAGAATATGACTTTCAGTAGAATAGTCAGTGGGTTTTTATTTGTCTTTCTTATCTTGTACAGAATTGTGGCTATAAATAATTTTTCAATAATATAAATTTAAAATCAATATTATCTTTATTTTAGATAATAAACTCCACAACCTATGAATAATTTTAATTTGTATTTTATTTGAAATTCAAAAACCATTGTTCCTTTGTATTTTTCTTTACATAAGATGATTATAAATGTGTGAGAATAGCATACAATCTCTTACTGCCTCTTTAATTAAAAAGTTACTATCCCAATGTAGAAATGAGGTGAAAGATATATGAGCTGGAATTAGTTTAATTATATAAAATAATTAAGAGCTACTTTCATTCACAACTCTGTGATCTACATTACAAAATTAAAATCTATATAAAAACTAAATATATAGCATTTTTTCCCAAGATGGCAGATCAGAGGCTTTTAGCATGCCTCACTAGTTGAAATAGAAATATAGCACATAAAGATAAACTCTAGGAGCTTTAATTCAAGAAACAGAATGATAATCCATCAGAATCATGAAGAACAGCCCAGATTCTGGGGAGGACAGTGGAGGCAAATAGCTCCCATAATGGCATCTGGCTAACACAGCTTGAATCTCTAGTGGAGAGGTAAATCACAGAAGGAGTCTCCCTGCCTCTCTCACATCTCCCATTGATATGGTTAAGCTTTGTGTCCCCACACAAGTCTCATCCTCAATTGTAATCCCCATAATCCCCATGTGTCAAGGGAGAGACCAGGTGGAAGTAACTGAATCATGGGGACTATTCCCCCCAAGCTGTTCTTTTGATTGTGAGTGAGTTATCATGAGATCTGGTGGTTTTATAAGGGCTCTTCCTTCTTCTCTCAGCACTTATCCTTTCTGATGCCTTGGGAAAAAGATACCTTGCTTCCCCTGCCACTTCCACCATGATTATAAGTTTTCTAAGGCTTCCCCAGCCATGCCGAATTGTGAGTCAATAAAACCTCTTTCCTTCATAAATGACCTAGTCTTGGGCAGTTCTTTACAACGGTATGAAAATGGACTAATAGAGGAAATTGGTACCAGTAGAGACAGGTGTTGATGTAAAGATACTGGAAAATGTGAAAGTGTCTTTGGAACTGGGTACTAGGCAGAGGCTGGAACAGTTTGGAGGGCTCAGAGAAGACAGGAAGTTGTGAGAAAGTTTGGAACTTTCTAGAGATTTGACTTTGACCAAAATGCTGATAGTGATATAAACAATGAAGTTCAGTCTGAGGTGATCTCAGATAGAGATGAAGAACTTGTTGGGAACTGGAATAAAGGTGACTCTTGCTATGTTTTAGCAAAGAGACTGGTGGTATTTTACCCCTGCCCTAGAAATCTTTGGAACTTTCAACTTGAGAGAGATGATTTTGGATATCTGGCAGAAGAAATTTCTAAACACAAAGCATTCAAGATA
Source organism: Cebus imitator (assembly GCF_001604975.1). Taxonomy (NCBI): domain Eukaryota; kingdom Metazoa; phylum Chordata; class Mammalia; order Primates; family Cebidae; genus Cebus; species Cebus imitator. The sequence goes on along the minus strand of NW_016107382.1, from coordinate 898,341 downwards.
TGATTTATGTGCTCTTAAAAGCATTTAGTTTTATGCATTCACAAAAATATGATTTGGACTTGGAACTTACTTTTAAAAGGGAAGCAGAGCATAAAAGTTTGGAAAATGTGAAGCCTGGCAATGCTATAGAAAAGAAAAATCCATTTTCTGGAGAGAAAGTCAAGCCAGTTGCAAAAATTTGCATAAATAACAGGGAACCAAATGTTAACTTCCAAGACAATTGGCGAAATGCCTCCAGGACACATCAGAGGTTTCCAAGGTAGCCCCTCCCATTAAAGTCCCAGAGGCCTAAGCAAAAAAAAATGGTTTCATGGGCTGGCCCCAGGGCCTTGATGCTTTGTGCCATCTGGGAACTTAGTGCCCTGCATCCCAGTCATAGCTAAAAGGGGCCAATGTACAGCTCAGGCCATTGCCTCAGAGGGTGCAAGCTCTAAGCCGTGGTGGCCTCCACATGTTGTTGGTCCTGCCAGTACATGTAATATAAAACTAAGGTTTGAAAACTTCCACCTAAATTTCAGAGGATGTATGAAAATGCCTGGATGTCCAGGCAGAAGTTTGCTGCAGAGATGGAGACCTCACAAAGATCCTATGCTAGAGCAGTGCGGAAGGGAAATGTCGGGGTGAGGCCCACACACAGAGTTCCCACTGGGGCAATGCCCAGTGGAGCTGTAATAAGAGGGCTACCATTTTTCTGAACCCAGAATGGTAGATCCTCTGACATTTAGCACTGTGCACCTGGAAAGCCCACAGATACTCAACACCAGCCTGTGAAAGCAACAAGCAGGGGTTGTAACCTAAAGAGCCCTACTGGTGGAGCTGCCCAAGACCATGGAAACCCACCTCTTGCATCAGTATGAC
>NW_016107382.1:883987-897423 GCF_001604975.1 Cebus imitator | reverse complement strand
ATTTTGGAGCTTTAAGATATGACTGCCCCACTGGATTTTGGACTTGCATGGGACACAAAACCCCTTTATTTTGACCAATTCTCCCACTTGGAATGAGTGCATTAACCCAATTTCTGTATGTCCATTGTATCTAGGAAGTAACTACCTTGCTTTTGATATTACAGGCTCATAGGCAGAAGGGACTAGTCTTGTCTCAAATAAGATTTTGGATTTAGAATTTTGGGTTAATGCTGAAATGAATTAAGACTTTGGTAGACTGTTGGGAAGGCATGATTGGTTTTGAAATGTAAAAGGGACATGAGATTTGAAAGGGCCCAGGGGAAGAATGATATGGTTATGCTTTGTGTCCCCACCCAAATTTCATCTTGAATTGTAATTCTCATTATCCTCATAATCCCCATATGTCAAGGGAAAGACCAGGTGAAGGTAATTGAATCATGGGGGCAGTTTCCCCATGCTGTTCTAACGATGGTGAGTTAGTTCCCATGAGATCCGATGGTTTTATAAAGGACTTTTTCCCTTCTCTCAGCACATTTCCTTCCTGCTGCCTTATGAAGAAGGGTTCTTGCTTTCCCCTCACCTTCTGCCATGACTGTAAGTTTCTTGATGCCACCCTAGCCATACTAAACTGTGAGTCAATTAAACCTGTTTCCTTTATAAATTACCCAGTCTCCAGCAGTTCTTTATAGCAGTATGGAAATAGACTAATACACACAGTATGGGAGCACTTTGTTTCTCCTAAGCCCTGGAGCTACCTTGGGGGAATGTCTGGAGATGCTGTGATGCAAAGACACTGGGAAAAGATGCAGACATTTCCCAGATCTGTCATTGAGAGTAGGATTCCCTTTATAATCTGGGCACATATAAAGTCAGCATGCTTTGGCAAGCATGGGATGTAGGAATTTTATTCTCCTATTCTGGAGTGGGATAGGGATCTCCCCATCCAGAACTGTGGAAATATCCTCAGTAATAGGCACTGGAATTATGCCCTCCCCTGTCACATGCCTAGCATGGGAGGAATGCTGCTAAAGCTATGGTTTCTCCTGGACAATGAGATTTGTAGCCATGGCCAGCTTGGTGACCTGGAATTGGTCTGCATGTATAATTCCTGGGCACCCAGCCTGATCCACTGAGATTGTGATGCAGTTGGTACCCTTTCTGTTCTGTACCCATGCAGATCTTCAGGTATTCAGAGCACCCTCTTGTCTGGATCAGCAGCCTGAGCTATCCCACCCTCCTGTGCACAGACCATGGTGGAGTGGGATCCTCTTCACTCCACATGTAGGGATATTCCAGGAATCTGGAACACCTGCTTGCATGAATTAGCAACCTGATTTCCCCACCCTTCCAGTGCAGAGAACCTGTGCATGGTCATGCCCAGGTAGATCTCTAGGCATTCAGAGTACCAGTTCACCTGGCTGAGCAGCCTGAGTCACCCCGCCTTTCCTAGGCATAGATTATGGTGCAGTGTGGCCCTCTAAGCTCCATACCCAGACAGATCTCCAGGGATCTTGAGCACCCACTATCTTGGATTGGGAGTTTTGGCCACCCCAGTAACCATGCAGACAGCTTGGAGCTGAGGAGGTTTCCAAGCTACACACCTAGGTACACCTCGGGTGCTTTGCTTGATGTCTGCCTATTGGATTCTCCCTTAGCACTGGTACTTGTACCTACCTTTGGAGGACCTATAGGTTCTCCTGCCTGGTCTGACTCCACGCATCTTGCCCCCAGCTACACCTCAGGGATGAGGAAGGACCTCAGATCAATGTACACTCCATGAATTAGTCCCTTTCCTGAGGCAACAAAGAGCTTCTCTCAGTAAACAAGTATATACCCAACCACATTGGCTGCTTCTGGCTTTTATGTGTAAGCACCTTCTACTAGCTTATAGATTGAAATACAGAGCCCAGTATAAAAACTTTCAACAGTCTTCAAAATAAGCCTTTCATAAGGCTACAGAATAATTTTGTATACAAGAATTTTGGCACCATAAATATATGTGAATGCAATGACACCACTGAAGGATCACCAACAACAGTCTGTAATCAAAATGAAAACTCAGAAATGACAGATAGGAACTTCGAAACATGGATTGCAAGGAAGAGCAACTAGATCAAAAACAAGGTTGTAAAATCTATACAAACTTTTAAAGCAATCCAGGCCCAGTGAGAAGAGCAAAAACAGGGAGTGAATCCTGCACTAGCAACTGAAGCATGCAGGTTCTCTCACTGGACTGACTCACTGGTTGGTGCACCCCACGCAGAGTGAGGAAAAGAAGGTTGGTGCAATGGCCCACCTGGAAGACACATGGGGCAAAAGGAGCTCCCACCCCCAGGAAAGGGAAGCAATGAGTGATTGTGCTAAGCCATCCAAGAAACCACACTTTTCCCAAGGATCTGTGCAACTCACAAATCAGAAGATTCCCCTTGTGAGCACATGCCACCAGTGCCTGGTTCCCAAGCACAGAGCTGTGCAGATTCTCAGCAGTCACTCATCTAGAGACTGCCTAAGACTACCAAATTCCCTGAATGAAGAGTGGCCATCATCACTGCAGCTGTCTGCTGCCTAAGGTGACACTTTCTAGAGGGAGGGGCATCAGCCATCACTGCTTCCAGGGCAAGCAGGCAAGAGGAAGAAATAAAGGATATGCAAATAGGAAGATATAAAGTGAAACTGTCTCTGTTTGCAGATGACATGATCCTCTATCTAGAAAACTTCACCATCTCAGCCCAAAAACTTCTTAAGATGATAAACAACTTCAGCAAATTCTCAGGATACAAAATAAATGTGCAAAAATCACAGGCCTTACTATACACCAACAATAGCTAAGCAGATAGCCAAATCATGAATGAATTCTCATTCACAACTGCTACAAAGAGAATAAAATACCTAGGAATACAGATAACAAGGGAAGTTAAGGACCTTTTCAAGGAGAACTACAAACCACTGCTCAAGGAAATCAGAGAGAACACAAACAAATGGAAAAAGTTTCAATGTTTATGGATAAGAAGAATCATTATTGTGAAAATGATCATACTGCCCAAAGTAATTTATAGATTCAATGCTATTCCCATTAAAATACCACTGGTATTTTTCACAGATTTAGAAAAATATATTTTATAATTCATATTGAACAAAAAACAGGCTGCATAGCCAAGACAAACCTAAGCAAACAAACAAATAAACAACAACAAAAAAAAAACATACACAAAGAAAGCTGAAAGCATCACATTACCTGACTTCAAATTATAGTACAAGGCAACAGTAACCACGGTAACTAAAACAGCATGGTCCTGGTACCAAAACAGACAGACAGACAAATGGAGCAGTATAGTGATCTCAGAAATAAGACTGCACATCTACAACCATCTGATCTCCAACAAACATGGCAAAAACAAACAACAGAGAACAAATTTGCTATTTAATAAATTGTGCTGTGAAAACTGGCCAGGCATATGCAAAAATTAAAACTTGATCTCTTCTTTACACCTTATACACAAATTAACTGAAGATGAATTAAAGACTTAAATGTAAAACCAAAAACTGTAAAAACCCTAGAATAACATCTAGGCAATACCATTCAGTCATAGACACTGGCAAAAATTTCATGACAAAAATGCTAGAAGCAGTTTCAACAAAAGCAAAAAAATGACAAATGAGATCTAATTAAACTAAAGAGCTTCTGCACAGCAAAAGAAACAATCAGCAAACAGACAACCTACAGAATGAGAAAATTTTTTCAGTCTATCCATCTGACAAACATCTAATATGCAGAATCTATAAGGAACTTAAAAAAAATTATAAGAAAAAACAAACAACCCCATTACAAATTGGGCAAAGGACATGTACCGACATTTCTGAAAAGAAGACATTTATGTGGCCAACAAACGTATGAAAAAAGTTTCAACATCGCTGATCATTAGAGAAATACAAATCAAAACCACAATGAGGTACCATCTCACAGCAGTCAGAATGTTAAGTATTAAAAAGTCAAGAAACAACAGATGTTGGTGAGGCTGTGGAGAAACAGAAACACTTTTACACTCTTTGTAGAAATGTAAATTATTTCAACCATTGCTGAAAATAGTGTGGTGATTCCTCAATACCTAAAACCAGTAATATCTTTTGACCCAGCAATCCCATTACTTGATATATAAATCATTCTACTATAAAGATACAGGCACACATACATTCATTGTAGCACTATTCACAATAACAGAGGCATGGAATCAACCCAAATGTCCATCAATGATAAATTAGATAAAGAAAATGTGGTAGATGTACACCATAGAATACTATGCAGCTATAAAAAAGAATAAGATCATGTCCTTTGCAGGGACATGGTTGAAGCTGGAAGCCATCAGCCTCAGCAAACTAATAGAGAAACAGAAAACCAAACACCACATGTTCTCACACACAAGTAGGAGTTGAAAAATGAACACATGGACACAGGGAGGGAAACAACACACAAACTGGGGACTATCAGAGAGTGGGGATCAAGGGGAGGGAGAGCATTAAGACAAATACCTAATGCATTCAGGGCTTAAAACCTAGATGATGGGTTGACAGCTGCAGCAAACCACAATGGTACAGCCATAAAAAGGGATGAGATCATCTCCTTTGCCGGGACATGGATGGGGCTGGAAAGCATTATCCTCAGCAAACACAGGAACAGAAAGCCAAACACTGGGCTGGGCACAGTGACTCATGCCTGTAATCCCAGCACTTTGGAAGGAAGACGCAGGCAGAGGCAGGCAGATCACCTGAGATCAGGAGTTCAAGACCAGCCTAGCCAACATGGCAAAACCCCCCATCTCTACTAAAAATACAAAAATTAGCTGGACCTGGTGGCACATGCCTGTATTCCAAGCTACATGGGAGGCTGAGACAGGAGAATCACTTGAACCCGGGAGGCAAGGGCTGCAGTGAGCTGAGATCACGCCATTGCACTCCAGCCTGAGTGACACAGTAAGACACCGTGTCACACGTGCACACACACACACACACACACACACACACACACACAAACACCAAACACTGCATGTTCTCACTTATAAGTGGGAGTCGAACAATAAGAACACATACACATGGGCACAGAAGGGGAACAACACACACTGGGGCCTGTCAGGGGAGTGTGGAAGGATGGAGAGCATCAGGATAAATAGCTAATGCATGTGGAGCTTAATACCTATGTGATGGGTTGGTAGGTGCAGCAAACCACCATAGCAAATGTTTACCTATGTCACAAACATTTACCTATGTCACAAACTTGCATGTCCTTTACATGTGTCCCGGAACTTAAACTAAAATAATTTTTTTAAAAAAAGTAATCCAGGAAATGAAGGAAAATGTAAACCTCTAAAAAACAAATCAATGAGAACTTCTGGAATTGAATAATTCACAAAAGGAATTTCAAAATACAGTTGCAAGCTTTATCAATGGATGGGACAAAGTAGAAAAAATAATTTCAGAGCTTGAAGACCAATCTTTTAAACTAACTCAGTCGACAAAAAGTAAAAAGAAAATAATTTTTTTAAATGAACAAAGTCTTTGAGAAGAAATAACGCCACTCTCCTATAGCTATTTGACCTTTAACAAAGTCAAAGCCATTTGACTTTTGACAAACAAGCAACGGGAATGGCTCCCAATTCAATAACTTGTTCTGGTATAGCTAGCTAGCTATTTGCAGAAGAATGAAACTGGACTCCTACCTTTCACCATATACAAAATTTAACTCAATATAGATTAAAAATTTAGGTTTCAAACTATAAGAAACCTAGAAGGAAACCTAGGAAATATCATTCCTGACATCAGCCTTGGGAAAGAATTTATGGCTAAATCCTCAAAAGAAATTGCAACAAAAACAAATATATACAGGTGGGTCCTAATTAAACTAAAGAACTTCTCCCTGGCAAAAGAAACTATCCACAGAGTAAGTAGAAAACCTGCAGATGAGAGAAAACATTTGCAATCTATACATCCCACAAAGGTCTAACATACAGAATCGTTAAGGAACTTAAACTATGGAACAAGCAAAAACAAATAATCCCACTAAAATGCACAAAAGACCTGAACAGACACTTCTTAAAAGACATACAAGTGGCCCATAAATGTAAATAAATATTCACCGGTACTAATCATCAAAAAAATGTGAATCAAAACCACAATGACATACAATCTCACACCGGTCAGAACGCTGTCATTAAAAATTCAAAAAACAGCAGATGCTGCTGAGGCTGTGGAGAAAAGGGAATGCTTACAACTGTTGGTGAAAATGTAAACTAGTTCAGCCACAGTGGAAAGAAGTTTGCAGATTTCTTAAAGAACCTAAAACAAAACTATCAACATAGTAATCCTATTACTGGGTACATATATCCAACAAGAAAAAAAAAAAAAAAAGAAATTGTTCTACCAAAAAGACACATGAGCTTGCACATTTCTTACAGTATTTTTCACAATAGAAAAGATATGGAATTAACCAAAGTGTCAATCATTGGTGGATTAAAGAAAGAAAATGTACATATCCACCATAGAATACAATACAGCCTGTGTAAAGAATGAAATCATGTCCTTTGCAGCAACATGGATGCAGTTGGATGTTACTATCCTAAAAAAATTAATGCACAAGTGGAAAATCAGATACTGTATGTTCCCACTTATATTTGGGAGCTAAAAATGGATACTCATGGATATAACAACGGAAGCAATTGACAGTCCATACTAGGGTGTGGTAGGGGAGGCAAGGAGAAGAAAGGTTGAAAACTATTGGTTACTATGTTCAGGACCTGGGTGATGGGATATGTCATACCTCGAACTTCAGCATCATGCAATATACTCAGGTTAAAAATCTGCACATGTGTCCCCTAAATCTAAAATAGAAATTGAAATTATTTTTAACCCCCCCAATTAATTATATACCTGTTCAATGTAAAAATATTATACTTTCTACATCATTTAACATTTGGATGATGATACTTTAGAGGTTTTGTTGCTGGGATTACTCTAAGCTCTTGGAAAGCAGAATTGTGTACCCTCAAGAAGTTTCCTTACTCTTTTTAAATATTACATTTTAAATAGTGATTTTACAAGTTTATTAAGCTAAATAATTTACTTTCTATTAGTGATTTTCATTCTAAAACTCAAATTGTATTTTATTATTTATAAATTTCTAGGAAACCATTTCGGACATGTTTTCTTTTTGTTGACATGATTAAAAGCAGTGTAAAAGTCTAGCAATTCACTACTTTTGTCGAAAAATGCCAGATTGAAATAGATAATTTCTAGATTTAATGTATAAAGACTCTGATATTTCAATGTCTCCTGTATTTTTAATGAACAAAATATACCTTTTTATTATAATGGTTAGTGATGCAGTAGGTACTTTACTAAGAAAAATTAAAAATAAAACTAAAAAGACTACAATGATTTTCGTATTCTTAATTTTAAATTAGTTCTATAAGTGGTGAAACAGAGAGAAAAGACCTCAGGGCTAGAAGAGTCATCATTAACCTAAAATTAGAAGACACCTAATTAGAAGTTTAATCAGCACCACATCTTATGAATCATTAGCTATATTTTCAACATCTGCATATCTGATGACAGGTGTGTCTATAGTCATTATCTGGAAAATTCAAGTTTCACATCAGAGGCTTGTCAAAATTCAGGACATTCTGATAATAATACTGCTTTGTATATGTACTGTGTTTTCTGCTATACAGTGTATTTCACATAATCATCATACTTGTGTCTTGTTTCAAGCCTGCAGTGTAGGTGGAGACTTTAAATAAAACAGAGGAGCACAGGGCTTAGCAAAATCTAATCTAAGTCATTAATAATTAATAGCCAAGATGTTCTGAATCTATGGTTTTCTCATCACCAATATATTGACTTAAATATACTGATTTATACATTACACTACTGCAAACTTCTGATTTTCTTTGGCTCTGAAAACGTCAGAAATCAAAAAAGAAAAAACAAACAGAAGTAGAGATGCTGTATTTCTACATAATAAGGTAAGAAAGAAACCTCTCATTTAAAGTCTAAATTTGACATCCACTTAAAGCTAAAATTCTTTGCTGTCTTACTATCACTTATATTCACCACCACCCCCATTGACACACACATCCCTTTCCATTTACAGTTAGGTGCTGCATAACAATGTTTTGGCCAATGACCGACCGCATATGCAATGATGATCTCAAGATTACAATACATATTTTTACTGTACTTCTTCTATGTTTAGACATGTTTAGCTACAAAAGTATTTACCATTGTGTTACAGTTGCCCACAGTATTTAGTACAGTAACATACTGTGCATGTTTGTGGCTTATATCAATAGAATATAGCACATAGCCTAGGTGTATAGTAGGCTATACCATTGAGTTTATGTAAGTATGCCCTGTGTTATTTGCAGAATGACAAAATCATCTAATGATGCAGTTCTCAGAATGCATTCCATTGTTAATAAACACATGACTGTACTTATTCTACTGTAACTGAAGAAAAACTCATTTTGTCAAACTCAAAGTGGTTTTTGGCTAATTCATTCTCTCCCGCTTTCTCTTCCATTTTAGCTTCCTTGGTAGATGTCCACATGTCCCATATATATGTGTTCTTATGATTCTCTTCATCACAGTAATGTTTTTTCCTTATCTAGAAGAATAGGAAACATCACAGGTTCTAATTTCAATTTTGCTACTAAGGACATGGCATCGATCAAGTCCATCTTTCCTGCATTCCTTTAGGTCTTCTCTGAACTGAGGTTACCGATTTGTTGCAAAAACACACTGTGATCAATTACGAAACACTGGATATCAGATGAAATTTAATACATAAGCTTTGGAAACATAGCAAAGAGAGACTCACTGTTAAACATCATTGTCTTTCTTGGGTACATTTCCAGGTTTACGGGAACACTATAAAGATGCCCGTTCCTGCAGGGACAGAAAAATGCTTTTCTCAGTTTTAGGCTGGCAACACTTTCCAGGTGTCCTTCAACTATTCAATCATTCAGTCCGGTTTTGCTCACTGTTTTCCTTTGCTATCCAATGCAATTATTTTGATTGGTACGCAACTATGTCTTTGTAAAATGCTTAATAATCTCTATGTGAATTTAATTAAAATACACAAATAGCTGGTATATATCCTTGCTTAGCTTTGTTTTTGGGTTGGATATGAGAAAAGTGAGTACATGAGTAACTGGCTCTTAATGTTCCAATTTAAGGTAGTGAATGAATGGGGAAGTACCTAAAAGACCGTGACATCGCTCTGATTCTCTTCGTTTCTCTTGCTCTTTCTTCTCCCCTTCTCTAGAATAAGAAAATTTATGATACAAACTGCACTGAATAAAAGGTGTCCTCATATGGAAATAAGAATGAGCAAGAACCTTAAGGAGAATTTAGTCCTTCATTTTATACGTGAAATCTCAAATGACCAGCCCTAGTACACATAGATCCTAGATACTAAGAAGTGTGTGTTGAGGGGAGGAACAGAGACCCTTGATTCACATAGGTCAGAGTTTTTCCTGACGTGATACACATGATATACATCTTTCATTGAAGTCACGTATATAATCAAAACAGGCAGAAGATAAAGCATTATTTGTAAGATTTCATATTTCTGACTTGATCAAGTATTATGTATATGATCTCTAAGCATCCAGTTTGCACATTTCAAAGATACATGTTTATAAAATGTACTATTTTAGGTAAACTAATTTTTAAAAAAGAGCATGCTAGTTTCACAATAATTTTTTATTCTCCTTACAGATTTTTAATTTGCTAATGAAAATTGAGTTGGGACTTACAGAGTTTAGTAGATAAACAATCTTATTACTGGCTTAAGTAGGATAGCTAGTTTATATAAGGATCAGTAAAAAAAAAAAAAAAAAGAGGAAAAACTATGTACAGGATAATGAGATATAACATTTATGTGAGCCATAAATTCACCTACCTGATTGTTTAAGTTGTAAAGCCATTATTACTTTCCTACGAATAAGATTGACAGTATAAAAATATTATTTTATATCCACACTAATCATCTGACATATATGATAGAAAAAGATTTTTGAATAACAATTTTTTAAAAAACCTACAAGATTTTCACTCAAATATAGATCTGCCAATTTATTTTAGGAAAGAGCTATATCACCAATTCTAATCTTAGAACATATTAAAAGGAAAACCCAGGAATTCTAACACTAGTGACCCACTTTGAAATACTATACAAAGAATCAGAAAGTTGTAGAAGTGGAAGAGGCCTTAGATATAACTTCCTCCAACTCTTTCTTTTTCCAAGCTACAAATATGGGATTTGGAAAGGTTAAGCGATTTGACCATGGTCATAGAACTCATTAAAGGCAGAGCTGGTCTGGATTCTAAGACTGTTTCCTGACTGTTCTCAGTTTCGGAAACCATTTAAGTTTAAAAATCTGTTTCTACCTAAGGCTGCTTTGAAAATGTTACACTTCTTCAAGATAGGAAAGAAGATGGTAGAAATAAAGAGTATGACTTAGTACTGAAAGTTTTATCTGATTTATTAAATAAAAGAACAACTACTAACCATTTTGAGAGCTGGAGTAGAAGAAGGTTATTTTTAAAAAATATACAACAACTTAATAACAGATTATGTGGTCGCAAGAAGCCAATATGATTATTTATTCTAACAAAAATATTAAATCATATATAATATTGCATAATTAGCAACTAGCCTGTCAGAACAAGAAAGCTGTGAAGTTGTTGGCTTTTACTTTTAACGGGATACAGTAGAATGAAAGTGTTGACAGCAACATCTGTAGTTTACCTGTAGCCTCTTTCTGTTGGAGCTATTTTTTTTAATTGCATTGATCTTCTGGAAAATTTACCCTGTAGGCATTTTCTTGGGTTTTTAACTAGTGTTTGTCAATTTAGAAATAACTCTTCAAAGTTTTAACTTCTTCTTTGAACATTCTATTCATCTAATATCTTATTGGTATAATGATCCTTGTCATCGTTCTGAAAGATATGTAGATAGGAAGGCAGAAGAAGGTATTAACAATTTTTCCAACATAATTTAGGGAAAAGTACCATATATAGGCAAATTACTGTCATTGTGACATTAATTTAAAAAAAAATCCACATTACTCCTAATTTCCTTTTTCTACAGTGTTGATACAGTATTGATTTGTGGCTTCAGTTAAACATGAAAAGCAGAATACATAACAAGCCAGAAATACATAAGTCTTAGAACTTTTGGCAATTGATTTACTAGTATGGAATTTTTAAACTAGATGTCATGTGGGATTTTAACCAGTTTCTGAAACTATTTAAGTTTAAAAATCTGTTTAACTTATGAATTTCATTTGAGAAATGGTTGCAAGACATTAAAAATGTTCTATTAGAGAAGTAGATGGAAATCTTCATTCTGAAGGATACTCAAATATCCAAGACATAGGTGAAAATTCAGAAAAAAAATCTCTAAACAAACTAAATGTCCTAAAATTGAGTCACTGTAATTCATACAGTACTTCACGTATAGGAAACCACATGAACATTCAATCATAAATTCTGTATTTTTATAAGGCTGATTTCCAATTAACTTGATTTGCCATTTAGTTGCTTAAATACGTTAGAATTGATGTAAGAAAGGAAGAGGTTGATAAAATAGTCACAACAGGACAAGAGAAGAAAGTGAGACAAATCTGGCAGAAAATTTAAAACCAAGCAAATAAATATTATAAATAAATAGAAATGGACATTCAGAGCAAATACACTTTCAGGTTACTTAACACAGGGACAAATGGGCTCCATACCTCCTTCAAACAAAAATGTGTCACCGCATTCAGAAAGGTAATAGCATTTTCCCTTTCTCTATTAAATATGCTTTTGTCAAGTTGATAGTGAAACTCGGATATGACCTAGTGCACTAATGCTTCGTTCTAGTTTTTGTAGCACTCTGTATGTCACAATTCCAATCATTAAAATGCCAGAGTGTGGTGGGAGCAGTAACTCTAAGTGAAGTCTGGTTTTGAGTACCAATTGTGTCACTTCATAGTAGTGCCAACATTGACATGTTTTTTAAATTTGCTGAGCTTATACTCCTTATTCATAAAATGGAGATTAAAAATAAGTGTCAAATAGGCTTGTTTTGACAATCAAAGTATTGTATAAGGCATTCATCATTCTGCCTGCCACATATTAAGTATTAGTTTTTTTTACTTATTATATGTCAACTTTCTATTTCAGTCATTTTAAATGGAACAAATTTATGACATATGTTATTTGAAAAAATTTAACAAATTTAACAAATTCATGACAGATTTTTTTCTAAAATTATACATTGTATATAATTGTATTCACTATCATTGTTATAGACATTAGTTTTGCTGAGTTTTAATATAGTGATATCAAGAGGAATCACTGAGGTATACAGTTTTACACTATACTAATGTACCCCAGACTAAATTGAATTTTTTAAATTTCCATATGTATCTGTGTCTACATATATGTGGCATGTATGGGTATAGCTTTGAAAAGTCCTTCAGTTTCTTCCCTAGCTGTTAGTCATCACCACATGGTTAATAGTGGGTGTTCCTTCAATAATTTCTTCATCTATTTGGTTTCTTTCTATTTGTTGAGAGTTAAGAAAACTAAATTTATTAGCGAAGATGTGATCGTTAATAATGAATGTCAACTAGATTGGATTGAAGGATGCAAAGTATTGTTCCTGAGTGTGTCTGTGAGGGTGTTGCCAAAGGAGATTGACATTTGAGTCAGTGGACTGGGAAAGGCAGACCCACCATAATCTGGTAGGCCTAATCTAATCAGCTGCCAGTCCAGCCAGAATAAAGCAGGCAGAAAAATGTGAAAAGACTAGACTGGCTTAGCCTCCCAGTCTGCATCTTTCTCCCATGTGGGATGCTTCCTGTCCTCGGACTCCAGGTTCTTTAACTTTGGGACTCAGACTGGCTTCCTTGCTCCTCAGCTTGCAGATGGTCTATTGTGGGACCTTATGATCATGTGAGTTAATAGTTTTTAATAAACTCCCCTTTATATATACACCTATCCTATTAGTCTGTCCCTCTAGAGAACACTGATTCATACAGAAGGTCCCAAGTTTGTCTTTGTGCACATGTGTATTGGGGAGTGCGGCAGGAAATGACTCAGTACATACTTTATTTTGTCGTTTTTCTTATGTGTTTGTTTGAACTTGTGACATGTATTTTAGCTATATGTATTTTGGCTACTTTTACTTTCTATATGGGTCTCTGTGCTCTGTTCCTGATATAGTATTTTGATACATTATTTTTATGTAGGTGAGGATTTAGCACCAATGTTAGCCTTTCGTTGAATCTATTTAAAGCCTACTTAAATTTGTTGATTCAGATATTTTAAAAAGTAAAGACTTGTTTGATTTAATTAACAGTATCCATTAAAATATCTGAGTGAACAGATGTATA
>NW_016107382.1:802568-883617 GCF_001604975.1 Cebus imitator | reverse complement strand
ATATATATATATATATATATATTTAGTTAATAAAACAGAGCCTCCAAACATTTGTAATTCCATTCTTGCATTGTTGAAATAGCCATTATTTTACCTCTTTCCCCCATGTCCTGCTGTAATGTTGCATCATAAAATAAACTTGTGTTTGACAGGTACGAAACTTCTTTTTCCTTCTGTATGTTTGATGAAATTAAAATTTTATGAAATAATGACCAAATTATACAATTTTGATTTTAGACATAAAATGTTAGTGTCCTGAATTATATTTTAAATACTTTTATTCCTAATTTAGCAGTATCCGTTTTGAGTGACATTTAAAAATAAACAAAAAGTCACATGCAAAAGGAATTTTCGGACCAAGGAAAAGGACTTATATCCAAAATGATGAGTTGTGATAGTCTACTCTTTGAAATTATAAAGTAAGTTCTTGGCCTACTTTTAACATAATGGCTGCAAAATTTAGATCATTCTGTAAATATCCAAATTCATTGGAGTGTAAGCAGATCTTGAAGCAAATTTACATCTTTTAGATGGAGCGCAAATACATTTACTGGCAACCTTTAATTATTATGGATTATGAAATACTGTTTATGTCCAAAGTATTTTATTAAATGGGATTAATGGGTTGAAAAGTCTCTTCCCTTTTCCCAAAGATCTCAATGTAGAGTAAGTGAAACTAAGTTATAAAATTGTACTTAGGAAATCAGTGAATTGGAGGACAACCTCAGAGAGGTAACTTTAACCTCCTCCTTTTAGAGTTATTCAGAATTAAATAAATCTTAAGAACATAATGCATATAAACATTCAGCTTTCACCTTCATGTTTTAGGAAAGATCACTTTTGTAATATAATTTAAAATGAATGAATTTTTCTCATTCCTTACCTATAAGCTAATGTAATGGCTACTTATTTTATATACATATATATATATATATATATAAAATATATAATTTACCATATATATAATATATATTATTTATATATAAATATTATTTATATACATTAAATATATATATTAAATATTTATATATAAATATATAATATATAAATAATATATATAATTATTTGAGAAAAAGTAATTCAAATATTTAAACAGTTTTTGCAAAAAGGCAGTGTTTAAAATACCTTGGTGGTAAATTTTATATATATATATATATATATGTATATTATATATGTGTATATTTTAAATATATATATACACATATGTATATGTTAAATATATATACACATATATAATATATATATATATATATATTATTTACCACCAAAGTATTTTAAACACTCCTTTTTCAAGTTTCCAACTCCTCCTATTTTTCACAATATATTTTATTTTTTAATTTTTGCTCTCCTTTTAATTTTCAAACCAAGACAGCTTTCCCAAAAATTATGTGGCTTTCTTTAAGGGAGAAAAAAATATGAGTTTTTAATGAAACTTACTATATATGTAATGAATCAAATTGCAAAAACTATTTAAATATTTAAATTACTTTTTCTCAAATAATTATTTCTCTTGTCTCTGCTTTTTTCTCAAATAAAAATAATACACAATTTTGTCCTTTGAATGAATGTCCTTCCTATTCAATTATATCAGAGAAAAATATATTGAAGATGAACAGCAGTGTGCAATTTACTGTTAATGATCAACCACTATTATTGAATACAATTCCATTTTAGGAATTTGATGGTATTGAGGCATTAAATTATTTTATATCTTTTATGGATGAAATTACCACAGTCTCTAAGTTTATGAGTCGCTGAAGAAAGCTGTGAACTCTCTTCTTTAAAATCATCATAACACAAAAATTTTATGGGCTCCCTCAAATCTAGCCAGCTTTGCTTAGTAAATACTGTACATTTTAGAATGCAGGAGTGGCTTAAATAAATAGAATATGTCAATAGGTACTATTCCAAAATGATCCATAAAGCATTTACTAAAGAAATTTCACCACCAAAAATGAAACATGGATTACAATAAACAAAAAATTCAGTTTTATTGTACATTCTACAAATAAAAGTCATGCCTACTTTGCAAAGGAAATGATTCCAGTGATATCTATATGTATTAGGCCTTTCAAACAACTCTATAATTTTAAAGACTAAGCAGATACAACTGAATACTTAGGACAAGTATTAACTTATGGAATGACACAGTGGATTGGTCAAATTTTACATATTATCGCATGATTCCCATACATGTTTCAAATACTTTTTTAAAGAAGCTAAATATGGCTGACATTGATTTGTCAAGTTAATTTTAAAAACTTCCCATTTATATCCCTGGATTAGCTGTTGAATTTCACATTTTGTTTACTTACTGCAGCATGGAATGCACTTAACAGTAATATTATCTAAACAGCAACTGATTTTTAAATCTGTGCAAGTGAAAGTCACAAATTTTGAAAATTTATCATGGGCATTGGTTATTCTAAGACCGTTTCCATTAATTAGAAAGAAATTCAGATATATGAGAGAATACAAAACTGAAATTTTCTCCTCACATTACCTAATAAGGCTGTGAAATACAAACTAATGTCATTCATTAAAACACATTCTAATTATCTCACCTAATAACAAAGGTTTTTTCTTCCTTGAAGATGAAAAAATATTTTTTGGGAACCCGGGAACAGAATAAAGTTATAAAGTCAAATTTCATTGTCTTGATGAAATCACTGTAACTTCTAAATAACATTTTCAGTAGGACATTTTCAGAGCAGGTGTTCTGTGACCTTCATTGGCCAAATTCTTCCCTGAGTGCTCAGGAGCACCTGTCTGTTCTTCAAATTTATTGGGTATTGCTGAGCATCTGAAAAAGCCACATCTGCCCTCTGCAACATTGAGTAATAGATTGCTCTACTATTTCCCCTTAGTGAAATAATTTTCTTGAAAAGTGGAAGTATGTTAAAATGCTCTGTAAGAAAAGTTTCAGTTTTAACTCACTCAAACTCTAGCTTTTGAACCAGTTTATCAGTCACTTTCTGATACTTTAAATAATTTTTTCCCCACTTACCTGCCAAGATTCTATATCCTTTAATTGTCCCACATACTTCCTTCACCTCTGTTTCTTGATCTTCTTTTCTGGCTTCTCCTCCTTTTCCCATTTCCCAAATTTCAAGCTTTTTTGAATTTTATCCTTAAATTTTACCTCTTCATCTTTACTCCCTCCGTAGGTAACTGCCAGCTCTCATGACTGCAAATACCATGTATTTACCACTAACTTCTCCATTTTAAAAATCTCCAACTCCAAACCAATTCCCTGGACTCTCGACTCTATTTTGAACTTTCTCTTCACCAACATTTCCACTTAAACTTCTCACAGGTTTCTCAAATTTTAATAGGCTCAAAATTGAACTCTTAATTTTTCTCTCTAAATTTATCTTCTTTCACTGATTCTCATTTCATGAAAGGATATCACTTACTTGCTCAGCCAGACATATTAAAGTTGGCCTTGACATCGATCTTCTCATACTCAATGAGACCAGTTGATATATATAAGGATAGCACTAATGTAATATATATCCCAAGTCCTACCGTTGTTACTATATCATACCATCTTTTCACTTTCAATATAGTTTTCACTCCCTATCCAGAAAAATCCTCTCAAAACACAGATCAGATCACGCTTATATCTTGTTTATAACCTTCCAATGGCCTCTTTGGATAATAAAAAAAATTCCAAAGTTCTTGCCACAGCCTGCATGGCCTTACGTGAAAAAATCCTTGATCATCTTTTCAATTTTATCTTCACTATTTTCCTTTTAGCCTCCTGGAAGAACAACTATCTTTGCTATTTCATTTATACAAGTCAATAATATTTCTGGCTTAAGGCCCCTGAACTTTCTGTTTCCTGTATCTAAAAGGTTTTCTCCTCAAATATGTGAATGACTTGCTTTCTCATTTCATTCAAGTTTGTATTCAGCTATAACCACAAGGTCCCTTTTTAAGTACTATATAGAAAATAGGTCCCTTATTTACTCTTTATATTTTATCTTTTATCATTAGATTGTATATTGTTGATTTAGTTATCTCCATCTTTCTAAATATGAATCTATCAAGGCCTTTATCCATACCATTCATCAACATTAGCTAAAACATGTGCCCGGCACATAGTAAGCACTCAATACATATTGGATGAATGAATGAATCTTAACTATAATGCATTTCCAAGTAGTGGTGTATAAGAAAGTACCTTGCTATATTAAGCACATATAGATACCAAATGTAACATGTAGGTAACCACGTATAACTTAACAATTATAGCAGTTCTCTGTAGTATTTGTCAATCAAGACCCCATTATTTTAATATTCTGATAAATTTTATGTGAATAAGCTATAATGTTAGTCTTTCGCTTTTCTCAGTCATTACAATTATTACATTATATAAAACTATTCATCCTGCTTTCCTTGTTCTGACAATGATAACCTTAAAATTATGATGACTAAACAATCTGAATTTTTTCCCCTAATTTTGAAATTACTTTTAAAAAAGGTCTAATTGTGGGTAAAAGTTCTGACAAATTTTTACCATTGATCATTTATGAGATGATTTTTAATCTATAGATTAAAAATTATTTTATCTATGGCTTAGTTTTCTAGTCATGCCATAACAAAATACCACAGAAAGGCTTAAATAACAGAAACTGATTTACACAGTTCTGGAGGCTAGAAGTTCAAGCTCAAAGAGTCAGCAGATTTGGTTTCTTCTGAGTCTTTCCTTAGCTTGCATATAGCTGCTTTCTCATTGTGTCCTCATGTGGGATTTTCTCCCCTGATGTTTCTCTGTGTGTCCAAATTTCCACTTCTTATAAGGACCCCAATCAGATTGGATCAGGGCACACCCTACCAGTTTCACTTTAATGTGCTCACTTATTTAAAGACCTTGTAAACAGGGTTTACAAGTACGAGGGGTTAGGGTTTCAGTATATGAATTTGAAGGGATAGGATGCATTCCATAATACTCTATAATCCAAATTCTATAAGCACTGGAACTGAATTTGTGTTTTACATGTGCTTTTTCTCTGTGTTCTATAATGGAAATATCCTTATTAAGGATAACATCCTATGCTAAACTCATTCCAAGGAATGAATATTTTCAGAGATTCCCATCAATAGAATAAAAACATTCCTACTTCTCCACAGTTTCACCAGCATCTGCTGTTCCTTGACTTTTTAGTAATCACCATTCAGACTGGCATGCAATGATATTTCATGGTGGTTTTGGTTTGTATTTCTATAATGATTAGTCAGGTTGAGCTTTTTTTTCATATATTTGGTGGGTATGTACTGTCTTCTTTTGAGAAGTGTCAGTTTATGTCCTTTGCCCACTTTTTAATGGTGTTTGTTTTTTTTCTTGTAAATTAGTTTAAGTTCCTTGTATATTCTGGATATTAGGCCTTTGTCAGGTGGATAGATTGCAAAACTTCTCCCCTATTCTGTAGGTTATCTGTTCACTCTGACGATAGTTTTTTTTGCTGTGCAGGTGCTCTAGTTTAACTAGATCCCATTCCTCAAGTTCTGTGTTTGCTGCAATTGTTTTTGACACTTTTGTCATGAAATCTTTGCCTGTGCCGATCTCCTGAAAAGTATTGTTTAGATTTTCATCTTGTGGAAGACAGTAGCAATTTCTCAAAGACCTAGAACCAGAAATGCCTTTTGACTAATAATTCTATTACTAGGTATATACCCAAAAGAATATAAATCATTCTATTATAAAGATATATGCTTGCATATGTTCACTGTAGCACTATTCACTATAGAAAAGACATGGAATCAACCCAAATGCCCATCAATGATAGACTGGAAAAAGAAAATGTGGTACATACATACCACGGAACACTATGCAGTCATAAAATTAATGGGATCATGTACTTTGCAGGAACAGTGATGGAGCTGGAAGCCGTTATCCTCAGCAAACTAACACAGGAACAGAAAACCAAGCACTGCATGCTCTCACTTATAAGTGGAAGTTGAACAATGAGAACACATAAAAACAGAGAGGTGAACAACACACACTGGGGCCTATCAGTAGGGGATGTGGTGGGAGGAAGAGCATCAGAAAGAATAGCTAATGCATGTGGGGCTTAATACCTAGGAGATGGTTTGATAGGTATAGCAAACCACCATGACACACATTTACCCATATAACAAAGCTGTACATCCTATACATGTATCCCAGAACTTAAAATTAAATTAAAAAGAATGTTTTCAGAGATTATGGTATCAATAAGTAGGTTAAATTATAGGGAAGATACAAAATGGCAGTCAAAGAAGATTATGGAAATGAGGGCAGGAAGGACAGACTTGGAGTTCTGAAATCACTTTCTCCTAAATTTTAATTTGTATTCTAAGTAAGTTCCATGCAGTTGAGAAAGTAGTTTCTTAAATGTTGGTTGTTAGATTAATTTTGGACTCTGTCACCTAGGCTGGAGTGTAGTCATGCAAACTCAGCTCACTGAAACCTCTGCCTCCCAGGTTCAAGCGATTATCCTGCCTCAACCTCCCAAATAGCTTGGATTACAGGCATGCACCACCACATCCAGCTAATTTTTGTATTTCTAGCAGAGACAGGGTTTCAACGTTTTGGAAATCTGGTGTCAAACTCCTGCCCTCAAGTGATTCGCCCACATTGGCCTCTCAAAGTGCTGGGATGACAGGTGTGAGCCACTGTGCCTGGCCTAGTCCTAAATATTTTTGAACAGTGAATGAATAAAGAGATAACTTTAGGGTACTCTCTCAAAATCTTTAGAGTTTATTCTTTCTCCTAATTCTGTTTTGCAATCTTTGGTATGCAAGATTCTAAAAATCCTTTTTGCTGATTATATATACGTTTCTTATATTAATGTTAAAAGCAACATAATAGAGAAGCGCCGATATTTGCATTTTTCACATTAAAAAATAAAGCTGAGATTTATAATGGTAAAGTGAATTGGCTGTAATTGTGTAACGAAAAAATTTCAGAGTCCTGATTCTAAGCAGATCTGTCCTATACTTCAGGCTGTGTTTTACCTAAATCATCTCTCTGGAGAATTTAGGTTTCTTACAGCTGAACATCTATCGCTGTTGAATATCAATGGTAGACAGAATTTTGGCTCTCTGACCTTTGCTCCCTGGTGTTACACCTGTGAATATGTTATATTACATGGCAAAATGACTTTGCAGAGGTAATTAAGGTTAAGAATCAATTGAGTTTAAGATACAGAGATTAGCCTAGATTTCCCAGGTGGGCCAATGTAATTACAGGAGTCTTTAAATCAAAGTATTCTCCTTGCTGAGGACAGAAGAGGAAGTCAAGGAGATCTGAGCAGAGAAGGAAGGGCTTGATGGATTGTTGCTGGCTTGGAAATAAAGACAGACATGGAGAAGGACTGTGGGTCCCCTGGAGGAGCTGAGGGTGACTCCCAGCCACCAGCCAGCAAGAAGGGAGGACTTTAGTTTTGCAACTGCAAGGAACTAAGTTCTACCAAAAACATCATTCAGCCAGGAAATTGTTTCCACATCAAATCTTACAGATAAGAACCTAGTTAGTTGATATTTTAATTTCTGGCTTGTGAGAAACCTAAGCAGTGAACTAAAGTAAACCACACCAGAATTCTGACTGACAGAGTTATAATATGGCCCCCATGAGTCAAGCCTGCTTGTGTCCATATCCCAGAGCAATGTAATGTTTCTGTTCCTTCCAACAAAAAACAGTCTGTTCCTCTACTCTCTTGAATTTGGGCTGACCTTGTAACTTGTTTTGATCAATAGAATGAGACAGAAGCTTAGTGTGTAAATTCTGGATCCTATGTCTTAGATGCCTTACAGTTTCTGTTTTTCCAGTTGTAATACTGTCCTGAGACTATCATGTAAGAAACCCTGTCTAGCATACTGGAGAATGAGAGGCCATCAGTCAGCAAAAGCACCAAGTGCCAGACATATGAATACAGCCATTTTCATCTTTCTGGTTGAGTGAACCCAGGAGAGATCAGCCAGTGAAATACCTGACCAACCTACTGAATGTCAACAGTAAAGCCTATTTTTTTTGTTGTTTCTTTGTTTGAAGCCATTGAATCTGGGATGGGTTGATACACACTGATGAATAAGTAATATCAATTAGATAATTAAAATTTTAATAATCAATTAGATAATTAAAAGTGTGTTATTTGCTGGAAAGGAAAAGTATTAAGATCTTTTTCAAGGTCACCTAAGATATAATGAAGTTGAGTTCTAAAAGATGGGCAAGATGAAGGGTGAATGTTGGAGTTGGAAATGGGAATTAAGCAGGCAGTATATCATTAAGAGTAGAGTAAATAGCATGAGCTGGGGTGAAAGTGTGGGGGTCCAAATTTAAGAAACTAAAAGAAGTGGAAAGAGGCCTATGTGACTGTGGAATAGTTGCCAAGCAGGACAGTGGTGAGAAATGAGGTCGGTGAAGATCTTACTCCACAAACATATACTGAGTAAATTGTGAGGGTAGTTTTATTGGTACAGTGAGAGAGATGTAAGTTAAATGGCATGGTCACATCCTTAAAGAAGTAATGTTATAGCAGCACAGTGAGAGGAGAAGGATAGATACGTTTTGACATAATATAATACAAACCTGAGTGAAATAAGTAATTTGCCATAACTTCTAAGAGCTGTAATAGTACAGAAGACAGAAGCAATTTATCACACGACTATGAGACTGTTTCAGCTGCAGCCTTTAACTCCAGACTCCAGGGCCTAGCCACTGTGCCAACCATTCCCATGGTGGATACGGCCCCTAATTCTGCACAAAGAAGCACAGATTTACATTATTATAAGTTAGCCCCTAGTTCTGCAAAAAGCAACACAGATTTACATGATTTATAAGTTATTGTTGTTTCTCTCTAACCAAAAAAATTTGTTAACCAGGAAAAAAATAACCTAGGGTTATGCAAATATTTTTAGAGTTACACAGTTCTAGGAATCTGAGCAATTACTCAGTTCAAACGTTTCGTTTTATAAATGAGGAAGCATCTCAAAAAGACGAACTGATCTGCATAACGTTTTCATGCTTGACGATGATGACACTCAGAGTGCAAACCAAGTCACTTGAACTCTAGTTCTGTGCTTTCACTAAGACTTGCAATCTGCTGCTTATGTAGCTACCTCAAACTTGAGAGGTACTTGGTCAGGTACAGAAAAGGTATGGCTGTGTCTCCACCCAAATCTCATCTTGAATTATAGTTCCCATAATCCCCATGTGTCATGGAAGGGACCCAATGGGATGTAACTGAATCATAAGGACAGGTTTTTCCCATGCTGTTCATGTGATAGTGAATAAGTCTCACGAAAGCCAATGGTTTTATAAAGGGCAGTTCCCCTGCACACGCCCTTTTTCCCATGCTACGTAAAATGTGCCATTGTTTCTCCTTCCCCTTCCATCATGACTGTGAGGCTACCCCAGCCATGTGGAACTGTGAGTCCATTAAACCTCTTTTACTTCATAAATTACCCAGTCTTGGGTATTTCTTTATAGCAGTATGAAAATCCACTAATACAGGCACTTCTCACCAATCTTTAAAAGCAGGCTTGCCTTATTAAACTTGTATCTGAAAATGTCATTAAGAACTAAGTCACTCTTATGCCCAATCTTTGGCACTCAGTTAACAGTTAAAAGGATGGTTAATAATGAACTTTTCCCTGTGTGTGTGTGTGGGTGTGTGTGTGTGTGTGTGTGTGTGTGTGTGTGTATTCCTATTTCCTTTAAGCTCTCCTAACCAGACTGATATAGGGGGAATTTGGAAATCCCACCATGTTCAGGTGACAGGACTTTAGCTGTGGAGGTCTCTTTGGCCAATGTTCAATATATTGAGACACTCGATGCTTTACATATGTCATTTAAAATTTATAATTCACTGGAAGAAAAAAAGCACAACTATATTAAATATATTTTCAGTGCCCAATTTTTTCTCAGTATTCTATGAAGTATTTTCTGTTTAGCTTCCACTAAATGGCAGAACAACATCAGATAAGAAAATAATTCCTAACTACCGCTGTTGGCATTTGGGCATTTTCCTGGGCCATTTTTCAATGGCAGACTCAGCCAGGCAGTGTTGACGATATTACATTTCAACTATAAGAAAATTATGTCAGCATCAGAATCACATTTTTATTTGTTGCTTTAAGTATGGGCATTTATTATCCTTTTAAATTACTAAATTTTAGAGCGTTTTTACTTCCTAAAAAGATCTTTGAAGGAGAAAGTTTTCTTGGTGAATTTCAGACAACGCTGTTAATTTTTTCAGATTCTGTTCATGCAAAACTTAATGCATAAAAGGATAAGAGAATCGAGATAAGGGAAATGTCAGCAGAAAATTCTCTCTTTCTACATATACTTGTGCTTGCTGATTGCCAATAAGGGTCTGTATTATATCTTTCTTTTGTCTACCTTGTTGTGTCTAACATTCCAATGCAACAGAAATGGGATGAAGGATAGCCTGGCTTCAAGCCCTTTTCAAAATTACAAAGTCCTGAAAGTCATCTCATTCAGACAGATATATGTAGACAATACCCTGCGTTCAGTGAAATTGATGCATACAGCCTTGAATGCAAAAATGTATATCAAGCAACAAAGAAGGAAATGTGATATTTCACATTTGAAGCTTTCACATGGCTTTTGTGCTTTGTGGAGGTTCTGAATTCATTATAAAACATATTCTTTCAAAATCAACTCAGAGAGCTGCCAAGGGATAATTTAAGGCAAGGTAAAAAATGAAAACACTGTGGTTTAGAGTTTAAACAATATCTCATTTTCAAATAAAATGTCTATAGCAAATTGCAGATTGAAAAGGAAAATGATTATATTCTATGATTGAGCTTCTTAGGCCACAGTGTTTTTGTGATAAGAAGGGGCATCCACATAAAATGTAAACGAAGGCTGAAGGTGTATGTAATCATACACTCTTCTATTTGAAGGTGTTTTGTGTGTGATAGTTTGTGTGCATGTGTGCGTGTGTCTGTACCTATATGTGTCTGTATCTATATGTATTTCAGAGGCAGCGTTTTAATTGCCTCTGCAGCTTCTCTTATCAGCCTATCTGGATCCAATTGTACTAATATTTTGCTCACCTTTCAACTTCTTTAATGTTTCTCCCTGGTTTGAAACAACATAAATTTGGCTTCCTCATCAAGAAGCTCATTTAGCTGCAGCTTGATTGCAAGTAATTTGCCCTAAGTAGCTCCATCTTTTAATTGTCTGTGCCTTTTTTCAATCTATAAACTGTAACTTCAGGCAGACCATTTTTGTCTTACTATTTTCTCTTTAGAAAAGCACATCTAATATTCCCCATATCCTTTGGCTTTAGGCATTCCTCACCATATGAACAGAAGGAATAGGATTTTCATGTAGTTTTAATTGATTTAAAAAATAAATTCACAACATTTTGATATCGGGAAAGAGGTAAATCAAATATGATCCACAAAAGTTAATGTTGTGTCTTTTGTTTTTAAGAGAAGAGATAAGAAGAAAAAGGGAACATCAGTCTCTGTGGCTACTAACAATAGTAAGATAGCTCTCACAGAGATCAAAAACTGCCAAAGAGAAGAGTTTTTTTTTGTTTTGTTTTTTTCAATAAGTTTAGATATTCCACAGATTCTTGTTTTATTCGGAGAATAAGGAATATATTCTAAAGAAAGATATTCTGGCCTTTCTGAACTGTTATTTTTTTCTCTAGTAAAGACATAAAATGTGACATCTTTGTATCTAGATTTACTCACATCCATGCATACAATATCCTTTTTAGAAAAATTTCATTGAAACTTTATAAGATATTCTTTTCAAATTATTTCTTACAACTAATCTTTTACCTAATTTGTATCATAAATATGTTAGATTAGCAGTATATTCAGGGATGATCCATTTCAAACAAGTAAACTATCTATTTTTCTGATCTACACTTTTTGTTTAATTATTCCAAAGCTAACTGATAAAACATATAATATCCTATCCTCCCCAAAATATGAAGAGCAATTAGTGTGTTTTCATTTACTTATCACATGTTAAGTAAATTTTTGGTAAGTAACAAATACTTTCACCTCTCTTTGCTCTTGAAATAAGTGAACATTTCTACTTCATCCTTGCTTTTGATGTCATAGATGGACATTTCAAATGTTTGAATCATGCAGTTTCAAAAAAACAAAAGTAATAAACAGAGACCTGTCACTAGTGTGAATCTTATTGCAGAATATTAAGGATCTAGGAATTAGTATATTAACATTTATGTACATCTAAGATTAGGTAGTTGAATAGACATTAAATTAACCATTTTCTGACACATTACTTATAAAAAGAAAAATGTAATTTGAAAGAAATATCACTGGTTAAAAAGTTTTTATTTATGTTAAGAGATTCGTTCACCAAATCAGAGCAAGTCGTTTTAGATACATATTCTTAAAGATCAGCCAAGTCAGAGTAAACCAATTTACTCTAATTGGTTTACTGGCCCTAACCAGTAGACAAAAGACCTTGAGAGTTTCATTTTTTTTTTCTTGTTACTTTGAGACAGTCTCACTCTGTCTCCCAGGCTGGAGTCCAGTGGTGTGATCATAGCTCACTGCAGCCTTGACCTCTCAGCCTCAAGTGATCCTCTTAGCTCAATCTCCTGAGTAGCTGGGACTATAAGTGCACACCACCATGTCTGGTTAATTTTTAAAAAATTTTTTAGACATGGGGGTCTCTCTATGTTGCCTAGGCTGATCTTGAACTCCTGGGCTCAACTGATTCTCCCACCTTGACTCACAAAATGTTGGGATTACAGGGGTAAGTCACTGTGCCTGGCTGTTTCATTTTTCTTTTTTATATTTTTCTTTTTTTTAAAAAAATTTCACTTTAAATTCTGTGGTACATGTGCAGATCTTGCAGGATTGTTACATAGGTATACACATGCCATGGTGGTTTGCTGCCTCCATTCCCCTGTCACCTACATTAGGTATTTCTCCTAACGTTTTATCCCTCCCCAATCTCCCCACCCACTTCTATCCCTTCCCTAGTACCCATTCCCCAACAGATCCCAGCATGTGATGCTCTCTTCCCTTTGTCCATGTGTTCTCGTTGTTCAACACCCATTTATGAGTGAGCACATGCAGTGTTTGGTTTTCTGTTCTTATGGCAGTTTGCTGAGAATGATGGTTTCCAGATTTATCTATGTCCCTGCAAAGGATATGAACTCATTATTTTTTATGGCTGCATAGTATTCCATGGTGTATATGTGCCACATTATCCTTGTCCAGTCTATCATTGATGGGCATTTGGGGTGGTTCCAAGTCTTTGCTATTGTAAACAGTGCCACAATGAACATATGTGTGCATGTGTCTTTATAATAGAACAATTTATAATCCTTTGGATATATACCCAGTAATGGGATTCCTGGGTCAAATGGAATTTCTATTTCTACATCCTTGAGGAATTGCCACACTCTCTTCCACCATAGTTGAACTAAGTTACACTCCTACCAAAAGTGTAAAAGTGTTCCTATTCCTCCGCATCCTCTCCAGCATCTGTTGTCTCCAGGTTTTTTAATGATCACCATTCTAATTGGCTTGAGATGGTATCTCAATGTGGCTTAGATTCACATTTCTCTAATGACCAGTGATGATGAGCTTTTTTTCATATGTTTGTTGCCCACATAAATGTCTTCTTTTGAAAAGTGCCTGTTCATCTCCTTTGCCCACTTTTTAGTGGGGTTGTTTGTTTTATTCTTGTATATTTGTTTTAGTTCTTTGTAGATTCCGGATATTAGCCCTTTGTCAGATGGGTAGTGTACAAAATTTTTTTCCCATTCTGTTGTTTGCCAGTTCACTCTAATAATTATTTCTTTTGCTGTACAGAAGCTCTTAAGTTTGATTAGATCCCATTTGTCTATTTTGGCTTTTGTTACCATTGCTTTTGGTGTTTTAGTCATGAAGTCCTTGTCCATGCCTATGTTGTTAATGGTATTGCCTTGGTTTTATTCTAGGGTTTTTATGGTGTTAGGTCTTATGTTTAAGTCTTTAATCCAACTGGAGTTAATTTTTGTATAAGGTGTAAGGAAGGGGTCCAGTTTCATCTTTCTGCACATGGCTGGCCAGTTTTCCCAACACCATTTATTAAACAGGGAATCCTTTCCCCATTGCTTGTTTTTGTCAGGTTTGTCAAAGATCAGATGGTTGCAGGTGTGAGGCGTTACTTCTGAGGCATCAGTTTTGTTCCATTGATCTATATTTCTGTTTTGGTACCAGTACCATGCTGTTTTGATTACTGCAGCCTTGTAGGATAGTTTGAAGTCCAGTAGTGTGATACCTGCAGCTTTGTTCTTTTTGCTTAGTATTGTCTTGGCTATGCAGGATTTTTTTTGGTTCCATCTGAAGTTTAAGGTGGTTTTTTCCAGTTCTATGAAGAAGGTCAACAGTAGCTTGATGGGAATAGCATTGAATCTATAAATTACTTTGGGCAGTATGGCCATTTTCACGATATTGATTCTTCCTAACCATGAGCATGGAATGTTTTTCCATCTGTTTGTGTAGTCTCTTATTTCCTTGAGCAGTGGTTTGTAGTTCTCCTTGAAGAGGTCCTTCATGTCGTTTGTTAATTGTATTCCTAGGTATTTTATTCTCTTTGTAGCAATTGTGAATAGGAGCTCACTCATGATTTGGCTATCTGTTATTGGTGTATAGGAATGCTTGTGATTTCTGCACTTTGATTTTGTATCCTGAGACTTTGCTGAAGTTACTTATCATCTTAAGGAGATTTGGGGCTGAGACAATGGGGTTTTCTAAATATACAATCATGTCATCTGCAAATAGAGACAATTTGACTTCCTCCTTTCCTAATTGAATGCCCTTCATTTCTTTTTCTTGACTGATTGCTCTGGCTAGAACTTCTAATACTTTGTTGAATAGGAGTGGTGAGAGGGCACCCTCGTCTAATGCCAGATTTTAAAGGGAATGCTTCCCGTTTTTGCCCATTCAGTGTGATATTGGCAGTGGATTAGTTGTAAATAGCTTTTCTTATTTTGGGATAAGTTCCATTGATACCTAGTTTAGTAAGAGTTTTTAGTATAAAGGACTGTTGAATTTTGTCCTAGGCCTTCTCTGCATCTATTGAGATAATCATGTGATTTTTATCTTTGGTTTGGTTTATGTGATGGATTACATTTATAGATTTATGTATGTTGAACCAGCCTTGCATCCCTGGGATGAAGCCTACTTGATGATGCTGGATAAGCTTTTTGATGTGCTTTTGCAATTGGTTTGCTAGTATTTTATTGAAGATTTTTGCATCTGTGTTCATCATGGATATTGGCCTGAAATTTTCTTTTTAGCTGTGTCTCCATCAGGTTTTGGTATCTGGATGATGTTGGCCTTGTAACATGAGTTAGGGAGGATTCCCTTTTTTTGTATTGTTTGGAATCATTTCAGAAGGAATGGTACCAGCTCCTCTTTGTTTGTCTGGTAGAATTTGGCTGTGCACCTGATTGGACCTGGACTTTTTTTGGTTGGTAGGCTATTAATTACTGCCTCAACTTCAGGCTTTGTTATTGGTCTATTCAGAGATTCAACTTCTTCCTGGCTTAGTCTTAGGAGGGTGTAAGTGTTCAGGAATTTATCCATTTCTTCTAGATTTACTAGTTATGTGCATAGAGTTGCTGGTAGTAATCTCTGATGGTAGTTTATGTCTGTGGAATTGGTGGTGATATCCGCTTTATCATTTTTTATTGCATCTATTCAATTCTTCTCTCTTTTCTTTTTTATTATTCTTTCTAGCAGTCTACCAATTTTGTTGATCTTTTCAAAAAACCAGCTCCTGGATTTATTTTTTTTTTCAAGGGGTTTTTTTTGTCTGTATCCCCTTCAGTTCTGTTCAGATCTTAGTTATTTATTGACTTCTGCTAGCTTTTGAATTTGTTGGATCTTGCTCCTTTAGCTCTTTTAATTGTGACGATAGGGTATCAATTTTAGATTTTTCTTCACTTCGCATGTAGGCATTTAGTGCTATAAATTTCCCTCTAGACACTGCTTTAAATGTGTCCCAGAGATTCTGATACGTTATGTCTTTGTTCTCATTGGTTTTGAAGAACATCTTTCATTCTGCCTTCATTTCATTATTTATCCAGTAGTCATTCAGGAGCAAGCTGTTCAGTTTCCATGTAGTGGTGCAGTTTTGAGTGAGTTTCTTAATTCCGAGTTCTAATTTGATTGTACTACTGTCTGAGAGACTGGTTATTATGATTTCTGTTCTTTTGTATTTGCTGAGGCGTGATTTACTTCCAATTATGTGATCAATTTTAGAGTAAGTGTGATGTGGTGCTGAGAAGAATGTATATACTGTGGATTTGGGGCAGAGAGTTCTGTAGATGTCTATTAGGTCCGCTCAGTCCAGATCTGAGTTCAAGTCCTGGATATCTTTGCTAATTTTCTGTCTTGTTGATTTGCTTAATGTTGACAGTGGAGTGTTGAAGTCTCCCACTATTTTTGTGTGGGAGTCTAAGTCTCTTCGTAGATCACTGAGAACTTGCTTTATGTATCTCTGGGTGCTCCTGTATTGGGTGTATATATATTTATGATAGTTAGCTCTTCTTGTTGCATTGATCCTTTTACCATTATGTAATGCCCTTCTTTGTCTCTTTTGATCTTTGTTGGTTGAAAGTCCATTTTATCAAAGACTAGGATTGCAACTCCTGCTTTGTTTGTTCTCCCTTTGCTTGGTAGATCTTCCTCCATCCCTTTATTTTGAGTCTATGTGTGTCTTTTCATGTGAGATGAGTTTCCTGAATATAGCACACCAATAGGTCTTGATTTTACCAGTCTGTGTCTTTTGATTGGGGTATTTAGCCAGTTTACATTTAAGGTTAATATTGTTATGTGTGAATTTGTTCCTGCCATTTTGATACTAGCTGGTTGTTTTGCCCATTAGTTGATGTAGTTTCTTCATTGTGTTGATGGTCTTTACCATTTGGTACATGTTCGCAGTGGCTGGTACTGGTTGTTCCTTTCCATATTTATTGCTTCCTTCAGGAGCTCTTGTAAGGCAGGCCTGGTGGTGATGAAATCTCTCAGCAATTGATTGTCCATAAAGGATTTTATTTCTCTTTCACTTATGAAGCTTAGTTTGAGGGAATATGAAATTCGGGGTTGAAAGTTCTTCTCTTTAAGGATTTTGAATGTTGGCCCCTACTCTCTTCTAGCCTATAGGGTTTCTGCCGAGAGCTCTGCTGTGAGTCTAATGGGATTGCCTTTGTGCATAACCCAACCTTTCTCTCTGGCTTCCCTTAGCATTTTTTCCCTCATTTCAACCCTGGTGAATCTGAAGATTATTTGCCTTGGGGGTTGTTCTTCTTGAAGAATATCTTTGTGGTGTTCTCTGTATTTCCTGGATTTGAATGTTGGCCTGTCTTGCTAGGTTGGGGAAGTTCTCCTGGATAATATTCTGAAAGTTGTTTTTCAGCCTGGATTCATTCTCCCCATCACATTCAGCTATACCAATCAAATGTAGATTAGGTATTTTCATATAATCCCATATTTCTTGGAGGCTTTGTTTTATTTTTCTAAGAAGTGTCTGAAACCCTTAGCTTGATAGTCTCTGAAATTCTAGGTAACGCATCCTTTGTTACATCAATCTTTTACTACTGGTCATTTCAGATTTTTAAATATTATATAATTGGCTTTCCTAATTATTGAAGTGATTACTGATTTCAAACCTATTTTGATTCAGAGTTGAGTTTTAAGATACCCTTTTATCTAAGCCAGATGTTTTTCTCTGAACATATTGCTAATCTACCTTCTGTAAATCATTTTTTTCTTTGTAAATTTGGGCATTAAAAATGCAAAGTTTGGGAGAGGATCACCAAGTGTATTCTATATAGTATGCTCAAAGTTATGTAAATATGCTAAGTGACAGTTGTAAAGCTGATATAGAGCTCTCCTATGCCGAGATACTAGATAAAAACTTGGCAACCCTTCCTTACAGTTATAGGAATATGTGTTTCTGTCCTAGCATATTTGAGTCCTTGGAAACCCAGAAACTAAAAATAAATATTGTGTTCTAACATTTAAGTACATGCTCCACAACATAGAATAGAAAAAAAAAATCTAGCAGTTAGAAACCGACATCGTCTTGTGAAAAAATATGCCAGAATTCTAAATTATTCATTATTTTATCATTCAACAAATATTTACTGAGTTTGTACTATGTGCCAGGTCCTAGGGATACAGCAATGAACATAAACAGCAGTGTCTGAAGCTTCGTGAGGCAAATATTTTAGTGGAAAAAGCTGCAACCAATGACTAATTATGTGATGGTAGCTTTGTTTGGATGGTTGTAAGTGGATCCCTTTAGAAAGTTTAGTTAGAGTCAGTCTCTTTAAAAGAACAACATTTATGTTGAGCTTTGAAGTGTAAGAAAGAACCAGATAAATAAAATTACTTCTAACAAAGATCATAGATACACACACTGCAGTTTAATTTTGCTCTACCATTTATAGCATCACAGGAGCCACTGCCTAGTACCACTATACTATGACTTTATACCATGATCCTTTTTTATTTTTCTCCAAGTTGTCTTAGCTTAATTTTTTGTTCACTTATCTTCTTTTTATTTTGCTGTTTTCTTATCATTTTGATCCAAAAATCAAACAGTAATGGAAATTGAGAACAATTATAATATTTGAGTGTCACATCTCCAAATCAATGTATCATTAAAACTGTTTACTTTCTTATTCCTAAGGCTCACAAATTGTAAATGTTAGGTCAATGAGACTAGAGACCAAATCTATTTTTTTCTTTGTGGTCCTACTATCTGCATACAAGGATGCACAGATGTCACAAAACAAATCCCACAAAAGATTATGTTCAGTGAATACATGTGTAAATGAGCAAATACACAGATTTACTAAACACTAAAGTCAAGAAATTGTGCACATAATTTGTTGCCAGTGCACAAGAAACTTATATGTAGAATCACTGTTATTTAAAAAATACTATTTTAAGTAAATAATTTCATGTTTAGAACAGAAATTAGCATTTGATTTCAAATTTTCACTTTTATCCACATAGGTCATCCTTCTAATCTACTGTGCAGGTTAAAATACTTGTAAAATAAATTCCTTGAGTGATGAAGCATTTTACTGCTGAGCCTCACAACACAGTTATTTTTGGATAAGCATCAGAAGTTTGGGGATATTGTCTGACCCTTCAAACAGTTTAGATAATAGGTGGTGAACATTGGAGATCTTGTTTCTTATCAACTCTGCCCCAAATTAAAATGCCAAGAATGCAATAATATTTTCCTCTGAGTCATGTATTTTTCCATTAGTTTAGAGTCTTTTTTAGTATTATTTTTATAATTCTGCAGCTCAAGGTGGCCAGTGAAAAAGATTCTTTGAATCTGCACTTGATTATTAGTCTCGCTTACTCTGTACAACAGCAAGGATCCTGTTTTCTCAAAAATATTTGAGACAGCCTCATGGTGAGCTGTAAAGTTATTAATGTTGCTTGATATTTGCTTTGACAGCTGCTCTGTACTCCCTTTAATCATCTTCATCATGGTCCGTAGCTCTTTTTTCCTTCCATTTCACTTTCGCCTATGCTGCTTAGAGAGGATGATCTATGCAGAAAAATTGATAGATCCCCTCCCCTCACATTTTCTCAGATCTTTCTATTCTACAAGTTTAAATTCATTCCTTCATGCAGACATTTATTCATTCAATAAGTATGTGTTTAACTTTTGTCATATTCAAAGCCCTAGATGATGTTCTGGGGATATTACAAAGATTAGCAAAAGATAATTTATACTTTTAATAAATTTATCTTGTAATAGGCTGGCTAAGATAGGATCATTCCAAGGTAGTTGCCTATGACAAGACCCATAACACAGAGAGTAAAAATGTGGGTTTTAGAGTCAAACAGATACAGATTTGGATCTTGATTTTACTACTTACTACCTAAGTGACAATATATGGCTACTAATCTCCTAAATACCTACTCCCAGAGATCCCCAAACTTTAACTTTCTTATCTGCAAAATGGGAATAATATTGTACCTTCTTCATGAGGATTCAATAATATAAGGCCTAAGTCACAATGACACATTCATGAGGTAAATATTTCTCTTTCCCTTACCTCCATTAGTCATCATTTTATAGAAGTAACAATGTAGATGAGAGGTTAAGTCATTCATTCAGTCACTCAGCTAGGAATGAGCAGAGCAAGAATAAAAACACAGATTAGCTTGCCAACAGACTATAGACTTTGTAAGGAGAAATACAGTTCAGTTTAATTTACGTTATATTTGTATGCACGGGATAGTAAGTCCTTGGCACCTACATGGTTATTGAATGAATTTCCCCACATTCATGTTTCTTTAACAACCCATGCTGATTCTTGGTAGGGATTAAACCTTGATGACAAGTAAAAGACTCTGTGATTTGTATACTAAGTAGTAGAGACTTTGAGTAGGGATGTAGGAACTTAACTGTGTTGTTCATAACATAGTTGCAAAAGGAGGAACTGGCTGGGAAAAGCAATATGGAAGTTTTCTCAATATATATAGAAAACAGAAAATGAAGCTTTGGAGTAGGCAGATAGTAATGGAGATGAATAAGATTGACTAGACGGGGGGATGAGGGTGATGATGTTCTTTTTCCTGATGGCTGAGGGAATAATAATATTGTTAAAATAACATGAACTTTTTAAAAATAACAGCAACAATAATAAGCAAGCAATGCAGGCAGGAGAAAGAAGCAAGTAATTTTTGTGTGACTAAAAGAAAAAATTTTGCCTTTTAACCTGTTGACTTTTTAATAATGGGGAAAATATCTACACATATATGGGAAGCAGTTGGAAATAAAGTACTGGAGCTTGGGAGTATGGTAAGGTCATAGATTCAAATTTGAACATTTCCAGTATAGAGGTGTTATTTGTAAAATTGATAAAATTACTAATGGAGTTCACTTATTTCCTATTCAGGCTAATTATTTGTTTCTTTAGCTTAAGTCATATATCAAAATAGATATAATTTCATGAAAGGCTTGGCTGAACTTTATTCGATGGTTTAAAAATGTATGTGCTATTTAAGTATGCATGTGAAATACAAAAATATTTCATTTACTTGTAAGCACTAAAAATTAAGGTTCACTCTATCATTTAAACAAATAATTAACTATGGAAATAGTTTAAATATCCTAATTAATGGACTTATAAATTATACTTTTCTGATATGGACTTTAGTTTGTTGTCTTAAAACTTCAACAAAACATACAAACAGGGGTGGTAATATTGAACACTTTGATTTTGCCATTATGAAAAAGAGGCTGGTCACTAAGTATCATGAATAAAAGGACAAGGGTTCATGCTCCCTTACATCGCCAGCATTTTCTCTTTCTATAAGAATATGCTAATTTTTAAAGAAAAATTTCTTCTAGCCTGCTCCAGTCTTTGCTCTTTCACAATCTTGGTGGTAAAGGGAATAAACATCTCTACTAAGACAGCATTTGCATCTTAGAGAACAGATGTGTTGCTGTTTGCATAGCTTCCAGGGGTTCTGCCAACTAGTGGGCCTTATTATGGAAAATAACACTGGAAGCTCTTTAAAATACTGTTGCTGGGGGTTGGTTGGGCTTAAAGCTGTGCACTATGTACAACAGGATTTTACTGTGTGTAGTTGTATTTTAGGGACCATAATTATTCCTGGAAACTTAATAGACTCTATTAAACTGAGTCATGTTCAAACTGAATTAAAGGAAAGCTTTAGATCTAATTGAGATTACTGGAGATAATTTTCAGGTATTGAAATGAATAATTACAAACTAAATATATCATTGCACTCTTCATTATGATAGTAGCAGATACATAAATATTATATATTCCAAAAATGGAATATATATAGAAATTAATATGGAAAGATAGTATTTTTAGTGATTATGACCCCAATTCCTACATTATATTGTCATTAAGCATTTATTATAAAATTGTGGGCTTAAAAATATCTTCCTTCTTTTTAGTAAATTACCTAAAAGCACCAAAAAGCAAGAAGCCTGGTATCTTATGCAAAGTTTACAGGGACGGCTTAGAAGACATAATTCACAACAATTCACAAGAAATCAAGAATTAACATGATGTAATGCCTCTGGCAAATTAGTCCAAAGCACAAATACAGTCTAATCCTGAACAAGGGGCAACTGGTTCTGCTGTATTGGTCTAGCATGCGTGAGACTTTGCAGTTCTCACTGATAACATTGTGCATTATCTTGCCTAGTGTTTTCCTAATTAATTTTCAATGTGCTACTTAGTAGATGATTAATATGAATAAAAGGTGAGATATCCATGGACTATTTTAACTTTGGCAGGCCAATAGATTGCACTGGAGATGCTAGTTAGCTATTTTACAGTGAGGAGGTAGCCAGAATTACCTTGGATTCTGCACATTTCCTTAGAAATGTCTCATTTGAACAGCATGCAGGATGTGCCCAGTGGTTCATTTATTTTTCAACGTTCTTGAAAGTTATGCTCTTTATGTCCATGAGGGATGCATATTGAAGGACGACTCAATGATTAATAGCTGCATGGCAATAAAGGGTACATAAGAACAAAGAAACACTCCTTTTTTCCATTACCTTCTCTACTTCCAACACATTCTACCAAACTAGTGTTGATGAAGAGTCAAACTCTGTAAAATATGTGAAGAGATTTATACTGAGCCAAATACAAGTGACCATGGCCCACAACACAGCCCTCAGGAGGTCCTGAGAACATGTACCCAAGGTGGTCGGGGTGCAGCTTGGTTTTATACATTTTAGGGAGGCATGAGACATTAATCAAATACATTTGATAAGTACCTTGATTTTGTCTAGAGAGGCAAGAGAATTAGAAGCGGGTTGGCATGGGGAGAGTGCTTCCTGGCTATAAATAAATTTAAACATTTTCTGATTGACAATTGGTTGAGTTTGTCTAAAGACCTGGGATCAATAGAAAGAAAATATTCAGGTTAAGACAAAAAGAGTATGAAGAAGACCAAGGCTCTTTGAGGTCTCATAGTGGCTGCAAATATTTCCTATTCTGAACTTTAAAATGTGCTACACTCATAGATAATCTCTTCAGGATTGGGAGGGCCTGGAAGAAAAAGCTCTAGCTATTTTTTTTGTTTGTTTGTTTGTTTTTTTTTTTAGATGGAGTCTAGCTTGTTGCCCAGGCTGGAGTGGAGCAATCTCAGCTCACTGCAACCTCTGCCTTTTGGGATCAAGTAATTCTCCTGCCTCAGCCTCCCAAGTAGCTGGGATTACAGGCACCTGCCACCACACCCAGCTAATTTTTTTTGTTTGTTTGTTTTGGTAGAGATGGGGTTTATTGTGTTGGCCAGGCTGGTCTCAAACTTCTGACCTCGTGATCTACCCACCTCTGCCTCAAAGTGCTGGGATTATAAGGATGAGCTACTGCACCCTGCCCAAGATCTAGCTATCTTTTAATAGAGATTTTATTCCAGAAGTAAAGTTT
Source organism: Cebus imitator (assembly GCF_001604975.1). Classification (NCBI taxonomy): domain Eukaryota; kingdom Metazoa; phylum Chordata; class Mammalia; order Primates; family Cebidae; genus Cebus; species Cebus imitator. Next base: position 860,158 of record NW_016107382.1, on the reverse strand, counting down.
TCCTCTGTAAAGGATGGCTTTGGAGGACCATTTCAAAATATGGCAAAGAAATATGATTTGAGGTAAAATATTTTGGAATTCTTCTTTGTCACATAATGCTTTGCCAGAGTCAGATTGGAAAGTAATTCACAATATATAGGGTTAAATAAAACCCATCTGATAAGAATTTATGGTTTATGGGGCATGATTCTCCAGACTCCTTAGATAGGAATTTGGGCAAGATAAGAAAAAAAATCAGAGCTTAGTCCTCATTAAGTATGTTTTATGATCTATATTTATTCATTGATAAAAGTGCATAGGAAAACAATTTTTGCACTCAATCAATATACAGTTTGTTAGTACTAGTAACATCACTTCTACTACTGTGGACCAAGAAAATAATGATAACATTCTGCCCTTCAAATCTCCCTGATAATCACTGGGAGAAAGCCAGTGGATTTGCACTTAATTAGAACCTTCTGTTCTTTACAGCGCACTCCCTCTCTCCTGCCCTCATTCCTATAAAGAAACTTATTTGCGGATGGAATTGCTTTATATTTCTGGCTCAGTTAGCATTCTGCCAGTGCAGTCATGACTAAAACAACAATATGACAAACATTGACAGTGACAACTACCCCCCCAGAATTTTCAATTAGCAATTATGAGGACAAACTCTCGCCATGATAATTTGATTGATGAATGTCATCAGGAAGAAAAAAAATGAGAAAGAAAGAAGTCAAAATTATTTGGAAAAGAAAAGAATGCTTGAAGTACTGAAAAAAGAAACACCACCCCCCACCTCTGGATTTATTATTAACATTTTTTTAAAGAAATGTATTTTCTTTTCTGCCACCTAGTTTTGAGAAACCTAGACATAATAGGCATTCACATGAGAAGTTCTAGAAGTAAAGAATTAAAGGAAAAATGTCTTTATAAGAGGTAAGCTTTTTAGAAGATCTTCATTTGGGATGAGAGAGACCTGTGTTTAGCTTCTAACTCAAATACTTGTTATTAAAAACAGATGTATAGAATGGCTTACTAGAAAGATTCCATTTCATTACATCCTAAGATGTACTATATGCCTTGCAAACACAGTTTTTTTAGTTCCTTTCTGAAATCATCTTTTCACAATGCTCTCTGCCCATGCTCTTTTCAACCAATATGCGTCAATTTATAAAACCTTAACTAGCATCCTAAATTGTTGTGAAATTATCAGTTCCCACAACCTAAAACAGGATTTGTACAGTATTCTCCATTGAGTTCAATTTAGGCATATACATCTGCAGATATCACCCTAATGCTTATAGTTGTGGCCCTATTTCTCACTCCAAAACCTAAAACAGCAGGAAATGTAGACATTTAGAATAATAATGTCACATGTGGCCAGAAACTTAACATTAAATTGGATTGTGAGGTGGGAAAGATAACTAATGGTTTTCCCTGTATTTGATAGAGCGCCTTTATTACATTGGTAAATTTGTCCTGATCCCACTTCATGTTTTCAGGTTTAAAATTGTGATTGCTTTGGCATACTGAACGTGGGTTACTTTCGGGGATAGATATGTATTCACTAAAGTCACAGAGACTGATATATAAAATCAAATGCCAAGGGCTTGTTTTACAATAAGAACTAAAACCATCATGCAGATTATAATACTTCTCTCAGTGTAGCCACATCTTTCCCTGAAAGGAGATCATATAAGGAAGCAAATTATATTCAGAAATTTGCTTGGTGTGCACAGTATAAAGCCACAGATCTTAAATACCATTAGCTTTTAATTCTAGTCTTAAGAAAACATTCATTGTTGAAGAATACACTCTCCCTGCATCAAAAGAGTGTTGGGATGGGGTTTGCCAATGGTTTCACCAGTGTTTCTTTATCCTTTGTTTGCAAGACGGAGGACCTCCTACTGATGGACACATTATTTCTTTGATATGCTAATATATCAATAAAGTTATAGTTTGTCTTAAAGGTTTCAGAGCCATATTTTTCTTTTTAAGATGACTTTAGTGATCTTTTTTCTAATCCAGAGTGTACTGAATTAACTTTTAGCTAAGAAAGCAGTCTCCTATACCCTTATTTCCGAGTTCTCAGCTATATATTTATTATAACTCATAGTTAAATCCCAAAACTCCAAAATAAACATTTTAGATACATTTATACATCAAGGATGGTGCTGGTTTTGCTTATGACCATCTCTTTAGTATCAACTTCAGTGTTTGGCTTACAGCAGGCAGTGAATTAAAATTTGTTGAATACATTAATGTTAGTGTTAGTTTTATGAGGTAGATACTAAAAGCACAAATTTCTTGTATCTCTCATTATTAATTGGTACCTAAGGTACAAGCATATTCAAATATATAAAGAAAAAATGCAGACCCTCTTATAAATGTAGTGTAGTACAAATCTCATAATGTTTTGCCATGTGTCATATTGGCTTAGAAGTATTTGACTTCCTGTCACTGTGAAATAAAATTATCTTAAATAACGAAAGGTTAGAATCAGTGCCAAATTTGATATTGGTATTAATTCACTTCTCTGAAGTTATTCTTGAAATTAGTTGTCTTTAATTTCTTTAAGTTAATTACATTTATTTAATTTGGCTCATCCAAATTTAAGCTTCTCAAATGTAAGAAGGATGCTTTATTATTAAAATTTTGGGGGACTGCATTTGGCAAAGGTTCCAAATGCAGTACTGGAGATACAGGTATTGCCAATAATAGCTTCTTATTTGACTAAATCTATTTCTAAATTACAATTTGTAGAGTGTGTTCTAAAATGTGAATTTTTGTGATAAGAGTAACTGGTTCTGCACCTTATTTTAAGAAAATTATATGTCTTAATATCAGAGCACAAGCTGTACCAAGACGATGAGAGAGATGTTCTTCTTTTCATATTTTGATTTGAATTCAATGTGGTCTGAGTCTATTCCATTAACTTCTCAGTACCCCTTATATTGGAAAGCCATTCATGACATTTACATACATTTGTATGTGGAATTTGTATGTGTTATGTATTTTTGATAATGCTTTCACATTTTCTCTCTGTCTTCTCTGTATTTATTCCTTCTACTGCAAATAAAAAGGATAAATAAAAAGAAATAAAAGTGTTATAAATAGCCTATTTCACAAAGGCAATGGGAGAAGGCTGCTATGACAGAAGGGTAAAAACTATCTAAACTTCTTCAATCAAACAGTACATTTGTCCTTCTTATCCTTTCTTTTTTTGATTCAAGATTTATTTAGTATTTAAAATTCTTACCTAGTCAATCAATTTTCTTTTAAGAGACCCTTAAATCAAAAGGCCTATATAAAGTACTTCAGTCCTCAGATGACAAGTCTGGGTTCATTGATCATCCTCACAAACATTAATAACATGTTCTATTGGGTAAGTAGGATTTCCTTGAATGCCTGGTTCCATGTATATGAAACATGTTTTAGATTTTCTTTACTGTCATGAGAATATACTCTCTTACTCTGAAATAAGAGTGTATTTTTAAGTAAAGGCTCTCCATAGACTATGCTATTTGCTATTAACAGTTGTGTTTTAGCTATTACTAAAAAGTTAAAAATAAAATAACAGACTCTGGCAAGGTTGTGGAGAAAAGGGAATGCTTATACACTATTGGTGGGAAGGTAAATTAGTACAACCATTGTAGAAGACAGTATGACAATTCCTCAGAGACCTACAATCAGAATTGCCATTCGACCCAGAATCCCATTACTGGGTATATACCCAAGACAATATAAATTGTTCTATTATAAGGACACATGCATGCATATGTTCACTGCAGCACTATTCGCAATAGTAAAGACATAGAATCAACCTAAGTGCCCATCAGTGATAGACTGGATAAATACAATGTGGCACATATACACCATGGAATGCTATGCACCCATACAAAAGAATGAGATCATGTTCTTTGCAGGAACACAGATGGATCTAAGACCATTATCTTTAGCAAACTAACGTAGGAACAGAAAACCAAATACCACATGATCTCACTTACAAGTGGCAGCTGAATGATTAGAATACATGGACACATAGTGGGGAACGGCTGACTCTGAGACCTATCTGAAGGTGGAGGATAGGAGGAAGAGGATCAGGGCATATAACTAATGGGTAGGCTTAATACCTGGGTGACAAAATAATCTGTACAAAAACCCCCATGACACAAGTTTACCTATATAACAAACCTGCATCTGTACCCCAAACTTAAAATTAAAATTAAAATATAAATAGTTATATTATGCTACTGATTGTAAGTGGAATTTCAGAGAACATCATGTTAAATTAATGTATAAGATTTAAGATACCTTCTGTCTCAGTCTGTTTGTGCTGCTATTACCTAATAGTGGAAACAGTGTAATTTACAAATAACAGAAATTTCTTTCTCAAGTTTCTGGAGGCTTGGAAGTACAATATTAAGGTGCCAACATTTTGGTGTCTTGTAAGGGCCTTCTTGCTGCATCCTTACATGACAGAAGCAGCAAGCACTGTGTCCTCACATGGTGGAAGAGCAGAAAAGCAAAAAGGGCCTCGCTGGTTTTCTCCAGCCCTTTAATAAGGCACTAACCCATTCATGAGGGTCCTTAATCACTTCCCAAAATGCCCTGCCTCTTAATATTATCACAATAAGAATTAAGTTTCAACATATGAATTTTGGGAGCTATTCATTCCACCTTCTTTGCTGCAATTTCTGCCACTTATAGTCCAGGTGTTATTATAATTCCCTATATTGAAGTTCTTGAAAATTCTTCTAGTTTCTCTGATAAAAGTGTTGGAATATGCATGCTATCTACTACTTTTTTTCTTGATGATTCACTGTACTACATTTTGACTGATATTATTTTATTGGTACTTTTAATCATGTACTCATTTCTATTTCCTTTTGAATAGTTTAATAAAATGAAGCCACCTAGGACTAGATATTAAAAACCAAAGTCAGCACTGGAATAAAATTGAAAGATGTAGAGTGTGAATGAGGACATACTTGTAACTCTAATAAAAGTTTTTGACCTCTAGGGTAATTATATAACACACTTCAATTGTTATAAAGATACAGGATCAGAGTTGAGTATTTTTTTTAATAGTATAGAAAAAGAAATTGAATTAGGGTTGGTATTAGAAAAGGGTGAGTATATTTTAATCAAAAATGTCAAATTATGCACACATATATACAATTATATACATGTACGTGTGTGTGTATATATAGACACATGAAGAGGCATGTTTTTGCTATAACATATCTTTGTGATTCAGTCAGAATAAATAAGAAGGTCATTCAAACTGAGCTTCAGTGGTAATATAAATTAGAAAGTTTGAGTTCCTGACAGTAAGGAGAATGAAGCTTTATTGTGTTTTAAGAGTTTTAGGAGAATTTTCATGTAGTTTGTTAAGAATATTATGTTTTTCTAACATTTTACCTTTGAACTCTAATCAGAAATTGAGGTCTAAAGTCTACATAGATCCTTAGAATATGATTCCTGGCAACTGATTGTTCTCTGAAGGCAGGGATTCACGTGTACTATCTGTGTTATTCTGAATTCACTTGTGTTTATCTTTCTCTAGTAGTTCTATGTGCAGTATGTATTAAGTGAGTCTGTGGTTATCTCCTTTTTCCATAACTCTTCTTTCTTCATGGTTGGAGGGGATTTACTACCTATCAGTAGTGATTCTAATGTTTCCTCAAGAACATAAACGGTCTCATTAGAAATGTAGAATCCATGGGAAATTTTGTAACTCATTTGGATCAGAGTTGTATGTGATGAGAGAAGATATGAAGAGAAAATTTGTCCCTTATTTTCCTAATTGGCTTGGATCTAAATGGCTCCTCAGACAAACATGGGTCATGCCCAAGACAGTTTAATTTCCTTTTTAATGTCAGCACCGAAATATGTGAAAATCTGTAGAGATAAATATTTGTATAGAAGTATATAAATCATAAAATTATACATGTGTGTCCATCCATGTTCCTGCAAAGGACATGATCTTATTTTTTTTGTTTGTTTTCCAGCTGCAAAGTATTTCATAATGTATATGTACCACATTTTCTTTATCCAGACTGCAATTGATGGCTGTTTAGGTTCATTCCATGTTTTTGCTATTGTGACTAGTGCTTGAAAAAAAATGGTCTCATTAAAAATCTAGAATCCACATATACATGCATGTGTCTTTATAATGGAACAATTTGTATTCCTTTTCGTATATAACCGGTAATGAGATTGCTGGAGAAAACAGTATTTCTGGTTCTAGGTCTTTGAGGAATTGCCACACTGTCTTCATGTGTTTGAACAAATTTACATTCCCACCAACAGTGTATAAGTATTCCTTTTATTTCACAACCTTGCCACCATCTGTTAATTTTTGACTTTTTATAAAAATATTCTGACTGGTATGACATGGTGTCTCATTGTGTTTTGATTTGAATTTTTCTGATGATTAGTGATGTTGTGCATTTTTTCATATGTATATTGGCCATGTGTATGTCTTCTTCTGAAAAGTGCGTCCTTTGCTCACTTTTTAATGTTGTTTTCTTTTTTTTTTTTTTTTTTTGGTCTTTTTGTTTTTTTTTTTTTTTTTTTTTTTTTTGGCTCGTAGATTCTTGATATCAGTCTTTTGTCAGATGCATAGATTGCAAATATTTTCTTCTTTTCTGCAGATTTTCTGTTCACCCTGTTGATAGTTTCTTTTGCTGTGCAGAAGCTTTTTAGTTTAATTAGATCCCATTTGTCCATTTTCATTTTTTAGCAATTGCTTTTGACATTTTCTGCCAGGGCCTATGTCTAGAATGGTATTTCCTAGGTTATCTTTAGGTTTTACATTCGAGTTATTCATCCATCTTAAGCTGATTTTTGTATATGGTGTAAAGAAGATGTCTAGTTTCAATTTTCTGCATGTAGCTAGCCAGTTATCCCAACTTGCTTGTATTTGGATAACTAGTTGGTAATGTGAAAAGACATTATTATGTCATTATTTTATTCCTGATTCTTGAGGCATTTACACAGAAACATGCAGAACTCATACCTGTAATTGCATTCTTACACCTTTATATCTTACATCTTCTTTATATCTTCTTATATCTTATATCTTGTTGCATAGTTCTGGAGTAAGGGTAAATTTCTACATTACGTTTTTGCAAATATTCTCTCCCATTCCGCAGGTTGTTTCTTCACTCTGTTGATAGTTTCCTCCAATATACAGAAGCTCTTTAGTTTAATTAGATCCCATTTGTCAGTTTTTGCTTTGTTGCAATGGCTTTTGGTGTCTTCGTCACTAAATCTCGGCATTTTCTATGTTCACAATGTTATTGCCTAGGTTATCTTCCAGCGTTTTTGTAGTTTTGGGTTTTATATTTAAGTTTTTAATCCACCTTGAGTTGATTTTTGTATACCAGTTAAGGAAGGGTTCAAGCTTCATTCTTCTGCATATGTCTAGCCAGTTATCCTGACATAATTTATTGAATAGGGAGTCCTTTCTCCAGTGCTATTTTTGTCAGGTTGTTTAAAGATCAGAGAGTTGTAGGTGTGAAGACTTATTTCTAGGTTCTCTATTCTGTTCCATTGGTCTCTGTGTCTATTTTTTTACCAATACCCTACCGTTTTGGTTACTGTAGCCTTAGAGTATACTTTGAAGTTGGGTAGCATGATGCTTCTGGCCTTGTTCCTTTTGCTTAGAATTGCCTTGGCTATTTGGGCTCTTTTTGATTTATATGGATTGTAAAATAACTTTTTCTAGTTCTGTGAAGAATGCCATTAGCAGTTTAATAGAAATATCATTGAATCTGTCTATAAATGGCTTTGGGCAGTCTGTCCATTTTAATGATATTGATTCTCCCTATCTATGAGCATGGAATGATTTTCCACTTGCATGTCTCATCTATGATTTCTCTGAGGAGTGTTTTATAATTCGCCTTATGGAGATCTTTCACTTCCCTAGTTGGCTGTATTCCTAGGTATTTTATTTTTTGTGTGGCAATTGTGAATTGGATTGCATTCCTAATTTGGCCTTCTGGCTTGAGTGTTATTGGTGTATAGAAATGTTAGTGATTTTTGCACATTGACTTTGTGTCTTGAAACTTTGCTGAAGTTGTTTATCAGTTTAAGGAGCTTTGGGGCTGTGACTATGGGGTTTTTTTCTAGGTGTAGGATCTTGTTATTTGAAATCAGTTATGATTTAACTTTCTTTCTTCCTATTTGATGCCCTTTATTTTTTTCTCTTGCCTGATTGTCCTAGTCAGGACTTCCAAGACTATGTTGAATAGGAGTGGTGAGAGAGGGCATCCTGGTCTTTGCCAGTTAGATGTTTCAGGTTTTGCCCATGCTGTATGATGTTGGCTGTGGGTTTTGCCATGGATAGCTTTTATTATTTTTAGCTATGTTCCTTCAATACCTAGTTTATTGAGAGCCCATAACATGAATGTGTGGTGAATTTTATCAAAAGCCTTCTCTGCATCTATTGAGACAATCATGGGGTTTTTGTCTTTAGTTCTGTTAATGCGATGAATCATATTCATTGATTTGTGTATGGTGAACCAACCTTGCATCCCATGGATAATGCCTACTTGATTGTTTTGAATTGGCTGTTTGATGTGCTGCTGGATTTGATTTGCCAGCATTTTGTTCAGAATTTTTGCATCAATGTTCATCAAGGATACTGGCCTGAAGTTTTATTTTCCTGTTGGATCTCTGCCATATTTTGGTATCAGGATGATGCTGGCCTCATAGAATGAGTTAGGAAGGAGTCCTTCTTCCTCAATTTTTTGGAATATTTTCAGTACAAATGGCACTAGCTCTTCCTTGTACATCTGGTAGAATTCAGCTGTGAATTTATCTGGTCCTGGCCTTTTTTTGATTAGTAGAATATTTATTACTGACTCAATTTCAGAGCTTGTTCTTGGTCTGCTCAGAGATTCAGTTTCTTCCTGGTTCATTCTTGGGATGGTTTATGTGTCCAGTAATTTATCAATTTCTTCTGGATTTTTGAGTTTATGTGCATAGAGGTGTTCATAATATTTTCTAATGACAATTTCTATTTCTTTGGTTTCAGTGGTACTATCTCCCTACTCGTTTCTGATTGTGTTTACTTGAATCTTCTCTCTTTTTTATTAGTGTAGCTCATGGTCTATTTTATTAATATATTTTTTAAACAACAACAGCTCCTAGATTCATTGATCTTTTGGATTTTTTTGCATGTCTCTATCTCCTTCAGTTTAGCTCTGATTTTGGTTATTTCTTGTCTTCTGCTAGCTTTGGGATTGGTTTGCTGCTGGTTTGTTCTTTGGTTCTTTTAGTTGTGATATTAGGTTGTCAATCTAATTGAGATACTTCTGACTTTTTGATGTGAGCAGGTAGTGCTATAAATTTCCCTCTCAATCCTGCCCTAGATGTGTCCCAGATATTCTGGTATGTTGTATCTCCTTGTTACTTTCAAAGAACTTCTTGAATTCTGCTTTAATTTTATTATTTACCCAAAAGTCACTCAGGAGCAGATCATTCAATTTCCATTTACTTGTATGGTTTTGAGTAAATTTTTTAGTCTTGATTTCTCATTTAATTGCACTGTGGTCCGATAGTGTTTGTTAAGCTTTCAGTTCTCTTGCATTTGCTGAGGAGTGTTTTACATCCAATTATGTGATTGCTTTTATAGTACGTTTTATGTGGTGATGAGAATGTATATTCTGTTGTTTTGGGCTGGAGAGTTCTATAGATGTCTATAAGCTCCATTTGATTCAATACTGAATTTATATCTTGAATATCTTTGTTGATTTTCTTTCTTGATGATCTGTCTAATATTGTCAGTGAGGTGTTAAAGTCTCCCACTGTTATTGTATGGGAGTCTAAGTTTCTTTGAAGGTCTTTAAGAACTCACTTTATGGATCTGGGAGCTCCTATGTTAGATGTATATATATTTAGGATAGTTAGATCTTCTTGTTGAATTGAACCCTTTATCATTCTGTAATGCCCTTCTATGTCTTTGATGATGTTGTTGGTTTAAAGTCTATTTTGTCAGAAACTAGAATTGCAACCCCTGCTTTTTTCTGTTTTCCATTTTCTTGGTAGATTTTTCTTCATCCCTTTATTTTAAGGCTATGTGTGTCATTGCATGTGAGATGGGTCTCTTAAAGGTAGTGCACCAACAGCTATCTTTAAGATATTCATCCAGTTTGCCACTCTGTGCCTTTTAATTGGGGCATTTAGGTCATTTACATTAAAGGCTAATATTAATATGTGTGTATTTGATTCTGTCATCATGTTAGCTGGTTATTTTGCAGACTTGTTTATGTGATTGCTTCATAGTGTCACTGGTCTGTGATTCAGTGAGTTTTTGTAATGTCTAGTAATGGTCTTTCCTTTCCATATGTAGTGTTTCCTTAAAGTACTCTTGAAGCTCCCTTTGGGAGTTTCCTTCAGGTCTGGGGGTAATAAATTCTCTCAGCATTTGCTTGTCTGAAAAGGATCTCATTTTTCTTTCACTTAGGAAGTTTTGTTCGGCTGGATATAAAATTCTGGGTTGGAATTCCTTTTCTTTAAGAATATTGTATATTGGCCCCCAATCTCTTCTGGCTTGTAGGTTTCTGCTAAGATATCTGCTGTTAGTCTGATGGGCTTCCCTTTGTAGGTGACCTGACTTTTCTCTTTAGCTGCATTTAACATTTTTTTCTTTCATTTTGATTACAGAAAATCTCAGGACGATATGTGTTAGAGGTGATTTTCTTGTAAAATAAGATCTTCTTTCTGGTGTTCTCTGCATTTCCTGAATTTGAATGTTGGCCTCTCAAGCTGGAGTGGGGATATTCTCATGCATGATATCCTGAAATATGTTTTTCAAGTTGGTTACACTTTCCTCATCTCTTTCAGGTAGACCTATCGGTCAAAGATTTGGTCTCTTTACATAATACCATATTTCTTGAATGTTTTGTTCTTTCCTTGCTTCTTTTTTCTCTATTCTTGTATGATTGTCTTATTTCAGAAAGCCAGTCTTAGAACATTGAGAATTTTTTCCCACTTATTATAATCTGCTATTAATATATGATTGCATTATGAAATTTTTGTAGTTCATTTTCAGCTGTATCAGATTGGTTCCATTCTTTCTATACTGGCTATTTTGTCTGTCAGCTCCTGCAGTGTTTTCTCATGAGTTTTATCTTCCTTGGATTAGATTTTAATGTACTCCTGTAGCTCAGTAATCATTGTTCCTATCCATATTCTGAATTCTGTTTCTGACATTTAAGCCACTGCAGCCTGGTTCAGAGCCCTTGCTAGAAAGGTGATGTGGTTATTTGGAGGAAAGGAGGTACTGCAGTTTTTTTTGTTTGTTTTCAGGGTTCTTGAACTGATCCTTTCTTATTCGTGTGGGCTTATCTTCCTTCAGTCTTTGAGGTTGTAGACCTTTGGATGGGCTTTTTTTCTCTTTTATCCCATTTGATTACTTTGAGGGTTTCATTTTGGTATAACATGAATGTAGCTGACAGGCTTCATTTCTGGAAGACTTTAAGAGGCCAGTGCTCATTTCCCAGCTTCTGGACTGCCTGCTCTAATTCCGTAGGACTTCTATTTGGCCCTGACTTTGCGCTCTGTCTCCTGAGGGTTAGGAATCCACTGTGCTGGGGATCCAAGCTGCTCCTGGTCCAAAGGTCAGCACACTCTGATGGGATGTGTCAGCCAAAATGTTTCATATTGTGGTGGCAGTAGGATTTGTTCTTATCATCATGTGTCAGCAGTGGTAGCAGGAGCTGCAGCAGCATGCTAATGGGTGCCTGGGTGCCTCCTTCCCTGCAGGCATTCACTACAATGGTAGAGGTGTTCACCACAATGGCAGGGGAAGAGGGAATACTACGGGGCCCCTTCTAGTAACTATGTATGTGGTCATGCTAGAGGTGGTGTTGTGCTAGGGGGCACAGGTCTGGGTGCCATCTCTGTACCCTGCAAGCAAGAGTTGTCACTCAGGACAGGGGAGGATCTGCTGTTCTCTGTACAGTGTTAGCTAAAGGGCAGGGCACTGCAGGGGCTGGGGCTGGCTGGCTCTGTGCCCACCAAGGCCCTGTATACAATGGCTTTCAGCATGGAGCAGGGTGGACTGCATTTCTGTGTGCTGACAAGGCAAGGAAAGCAAAGCCAGCCTATGGAGACACACACCAGCAGAGATGTGGGGAGCTGCTCTGAGCCTAGGGAAAGCTGTAGTATGGAGAGGGAGCATGCAGGCTGGTGCATGGAGGCTGCCCCACTGGGCTCTCTATCAGTCAGGCATGGTCCACTGGCACAAAAACTATGGTGTAGGCCCACAGGTCACATGAGGCTGCCCTGCGAGCAGGTGTAGCTAGGCTGGGGCCCTGGAAGAGGCCAGCAGACCAAGGAATGCTCAGGTAGGACTGACCTTATCTGACGGACAAGACTTCTCTCAAACTTTGGGACTGACAGCTCCCATAGGGCTAAACTTTCTTATGGGAGCAAGTTGTGCCTAGAAGTACGGCTGTCCCTGGCCACGCTCTGTTACATATACTTCTGCACCCCACCATCTGGGCGCCAAACAGCTGGCTTGCTGCCTCTACCGCTTCTCTAAGCAGCTGTCCCTGGAAACTCCAATGTCCATGGTGGTCGAGAGGCCTCCTCCTGCTGGAGTTCCAAAGGCCCATGACAAGAGTGGAGAACTCTTTGCCAGTTCAAATCACCCATTCCCCTAAAGCTGTTGCAAGCCAGGAAGGAGTCCAGGTGCGCGATAGCCCCATGTAGAGTCCCCAGCTTCTTCCCCCTCCAATGCAGCTTCTATGTCTTCCTTTGGTCCACTCTCAGTGTCTTTCCTCTGAAGATCTGTTAGGAGCATGCCAATCGTCTTGATCCTTCAGCAGTAGCTGTTCCACCTGGCTGGGTCTAGTTGGCCATCTGGCCCTCCCTTTCCACTTTTGATTCTTAGGCATTAAAAAATATATACTATTGATCAGTCAATATAAATATATTTTTCTATTGATTGGATAAACAAATCTTGAATTGAGTTAACTTTTTGGACACACATAAAAACTTAAGGAACATGACAAATTAAATATAAACTTGCCTCAAAAATTGTCTATTTTTGATGTGAACACTAAGCTAGATTTTATGAAGGAATATGTTGAGGAAACATAAGTTTTGGGATTCAAGGAATATAGAAAAGTAGGCATAATAATGAGACTATTGTCAGGAGTGCACACATTTTCTCTGCTTGTTTAAACTCACAAGAAACAATTCAATGATGTTAACTAGAGATACTTTTTCTCCAAATCTGAGTTCTATGATACATTTTGTAGATATATTTACGTGAGGGCCATTGCTGTTGACCCCCTGGAGGTTCACTGAAAATCACTGACATTACACTGGGCACGGTGGCTCATGCCTGTAATCCCAGCACTTTGGGAGGCTGAGGCAGGTGGATCACCTGAGGTGAGGAGTTCCAGATCAGCCTGGCCAACATGTTGAAACCTTGTCTCTACTAAAACTATAAAAATTATCTGGGAGTGGTGATGGGTGCCTGTAATCCCATCTACTTGGGAGGCTGAGGCAGGAAAATCATTTGAACCCAGGAGGTGAAGCAGAGGTTGAAATGAGCTGAGATCATGCCACGGCACTCCAGTGTGGGCAACAGAGCGAGACTCTGTCTCAAAAAATAATAATAATAAAAAAAAAACGCTGACATTAGGCAGATTGATTAATAGGATAAAGGGCATACAAATCTACTGAATGTGTGTACCTAGGAGCCTTCAGAGTGAAGACCCAGTCAGTTACAGAAGTGTATACACCATCTCTACATTACAGAAAGAATTTGAGCTGACAGCATGGCCAAAAGCAGGTATTGTTGATAAATCAGGTTTAGTGGAAAGACAGATTATGAGCGGGAGAAAGAAAGAGGCTTGGTTAGGAAAGGTGGCCTTGTTATGTAGATGAAGACTTCCCTGCAGAGAGAATGGATGGTAAATGCTTCTTTCCAGACTTTTAAAAGTGTCACACTCCTAATCTCTCTTCAGTCTGGAAAAGGACTGGCAACACTAATAAACATTCTCCACAAAAGACAACTTTGCAAGGCCACTTCTGTTTGCTGGGCCTACAGAAGCCATTTCAAAATATGTCACAAAAATATATTTTAGGGTAAAATATTTTGATTTTCTTTACAAATATGTTATTAGTTTTCATATGATAGAAGTAATGATTATTCAATTTTAAATTTTATTTTCACCTCAGTTTAAACACTCAAAAAACAAAAATGATGTTTGTCATTTCAATATGCAGAATTCCTAGAAAATATCAGTAGAACTTGAAAGGTTCTTTGAACTGACTGTACCATGGACTATGTCATAGTCAAACCATGGTGACTCCTCCAGAAAGTCCGAGATAACAAGAAAACAAAAGGAGAAGAATGGCTAGCTACTGGAGTGCCTGATTAACCAATCTTGCAACATTCCACCATTGTTCCTGCCTCAACTGATAAGTCAACCTTGTGACATTGGACCCTGTGACACCACCCCCACACTGGCTTGCAAAAAACTGCCCTAAACTGTAACTTCTCATTACCTACCCCCAACCTATAAAACCAGCTCCTAACCCACCACTCTCTGTTGATTCTCTTTTCAGACCCAGCCCACTCGCACCAGAGTGAATAAACAGCCATGTTGCTCACACAAAGCCTGTTTAGGTGGTCTCTTCATTTAGAGCGTGCTTAACAGAACTGCTATCTATTTATTAAGCATTCATATTTTATATAAATTTTATTACCATAGTTTCAAGGTACCAAACATCCATTTATAAAAAGCACAATTATTATTTCTAATAAATGCTCTGTAAAAACTGTAACAAATCAATTCACATTAAGCAAGCATTTAATTAATGGGTACTATTTATGTGTCAGACATTGAGTTTATAATGATAACTAAGATATATTTTTTTTGCTATGCTCCAGCCTAAAGAAGTTTGAAATATTTTGGATGAAGGAAGGTTCAAGGTGAAAATGCAGAACAAGAACAGAACAACTGACACATCTATCAAGTTGCCCTTAGTGTAACTTCCTAATGGGTTCTCCTTGCTTGCTGCCCAGTTAGAACTGATTTGTCAAGACAGAGGAATTGCAATAGAGAAAGAGTTTAATTCACACAGAGCCAGCTGAACAGGAGACTGGAGTTTTGTTACTCAAATCAGTCTCTCCAAAAATTTGGAAATTGGGCTTTTTTTTTAAGGACACCTTGGTGGTATGGGGGCAGTGAGTAGGAAGTGCTGATAGATCGGGTCTGATAGAAAATCATACAAAGTTGAAGCTGTCCTCTTGCCCTGAGTTGGTTCCTGGATAGGGGCCACAAGACCAGATGAGTGAGCCAGTTTATCCATCTCGGTGACGCCAGCTGATTCATCAAAAGCAGGGTTTGAAAAATATCTTAAACACCAATCTTCGGTTTTATAACAGTAATGTTATCTATAGGAGCATTTGGGGAAGCCAGTGATCTTGTAGCTTCTGGCTGCATAACTCCTGAACTGTAACTTCTAGGCTTGTGGCTAATTTTTTATGTTAAAAAGGCAGTCTGGTTCCCCTGTAATAAGGCAGTTTCATTTGAGAAAAGACTGTTACTATCTTTGTTTCAAAGTTAAACGATAAACTAAATTTCTCCCAAAGTTAGTTCAGCATATGCCTAGGAATGAACAAGGGCAGCATAGAGGTTAGATGCAAGATGAGTCAGTTATGTCAGAACTCTTTTGCTCTCATAATTTTCTCACTCTTATAATTTTTGCAAAGGCAATTTCATTAAAACAATCTGCTAACTAAGGGCTCTCTGTAAAGGTTGCTGATTTTCTTTAGAGGTTAGACAGAACCGGGTACCTAATCTGCACAGGTCATTGAAATGTAAAAATGCAGGCCACTTTTTCAATAATTATTAAGCATTTCAAGATTGCAACAGCAGTCAGCAAGCAAAGGCCTTTCTAAGCATTGGGTCCTGTGTGACTGCCCATATCACCTGCCCCTGAAGCCTGCCCTGAGGTTAGATTTTTTTTTCTTGCTTGCTAATACTTTAGTTTCTCTTAGAATGCTTTTGTTGTCTGATGCATTAATTTGCTAAAAATGGTTCTGCATCTCTGTAGTCCAAAGAGCATAGATCATGCCATCATGGTTTTCTGGAAATGTTTTAGTTATATGTGGCATTATCTTTAAAAAAGATCTATGCAATAAAGATCTACAAATGACTTCCATTTTACTTTCTTGTAGGGCTTCACTGGAAATAGATATGTGAGTAGAACTGAGGTTATTTTTCCTTTATCATTATGCCATTATATAAGGAGTAAAGAATTGCAAGTTAATCCATATATATAGAATAAAATTAGGATACCAAGGATTTCAGATAGCCTTCACACATCTAACTTGCTGTCCGGTCGGTAGCAACACTAATGAGTAAAATAATATTGGGAAAAAAAGGATGCATTTGAATTTTCTGTACACTTAAAATACATTATATATGAATGCATTTTATCATCATTTCATCTAGTAGTCATCTGATTATATCATAACAGTGAAATACTGCATTTTACAACTGTGTGTATCCCTAAGCATATTAAGGACAGTGAGGAGAGATTATGTTTTGATGTGGTGATTTGTGATTACATATTTATATGTTCATATATATATTTTATATATATATGTATATATACACTTAGGGTTGTACTAGATACTACATTTGTAGTGGATATTAAATGCAAGCTTATATGGCATGTTGGTTTTATGACTTAGTAATGAGTATACATTTCATAAAAAGTGAAACTAATAATTAATAAACAGATAATTAAGATGTTGCTTGCCATCAGTATTGAATAATATGCATTACACAGTGAAACTTTCTAGATTCCAGTAAGTAAAAAGAAGCTGATATTTAGTTATGAATTATTTTCTGAATTTAAATAAGTGCTCATCATAGAAATCATTTTATATAAGCTGTGTTTAAAATCTAGTTATTTGTGAATAAAGTAGACCCAATTCATAAATTTATGTGTATTAATTTAAGCACATGCATTTATAAGCAGGATTATATGTACAAACAATAATACTAACAAACATATTACTTATCAGAACATAAGACAGCATATCTTATTTAATTGCTGAACTGATAATATTTTCACTCCAGTGGCAGAAATGTACTGCAAAGCCCTAATAAAATGCAACACATATTACCGATAAATCCCCTCCATATCGAATACTTTGGATTTATTGTGATCTGTCGTCCCAAGATCTATTGAGAGTTGAACAACATAAATACATAATTTATGCCTAGGAGATAAAATATGGATAAAAATTATCATTATCTAACAATGTGATTTGAAATCTGGCATCTAATTTAGACACACAAACACACACACTTAAGTCTAGTGTGTATTGCCTATAGTGCTCTGACATTACTAGAGGTAAACTATTCTAAGCCAAGAGTTTCCTTTGTAGTGGTGGAAATACGTGTGCTGCATAGTTATATGCGCAAACATATGCACACATACACACACACACACACACACACACACACACACACAAATGCACATGGCTAACCAAACCTTGAAAATTTAAGTTGCCTTTTGCACTCTCATTTCACTAACTGAAGGTAGACAATCTCTGCATGTATAATAAAAGCAATCGGATTTTTATAATGTAGTTTCTTTAAGCCAATGACATAATCCATTTCTCTTCATCTGGTTCTGATCTGAGGATAATTGACTTAATAATCTCTACTACTAAAGAGACAAGGTGAAATAAGTGAAAGGAAATAGTATTCATAATAATCAGTTTATGTCACTGTGTAGTAATCAACACCCTGATAAACCCTTTCCTCCATCTTCTCCGGAGTGGACAGGGGAGTGAAGATGAAGAATGCCAATGGGAGCAAAAGGAGTCAACTTTCACTCATTTTTGGCAAGCAGACATCTGTGTCCTGGAGATCGTAATTAACCATAATATCAACAAAGGGTGACTATGGAAGAATTGTGCTTTGGAAATCGTCTATTGACTGGAGAACCACAACCATAAATACAAAAGCAAATGCTACCCCATCTTTTGACCCTAAACTTAATACATTTATGAGATGTCTTTAAATACAATTATTTTCACTTGTAAAAAATGTGAAGCCCTTTCAAAGTAGGAAAAAATGTGTCCTATTTAAAAACATATAGAAATGAATAGACTATGGAAAATATCCAATTTATGTTTAAAAGTATATTTAGCGTGTTAGTATTAAATTCCCCAGCTGCCTCATTCGCTCACACTCTTGCCTATCACAGATGTAACATTTTATGTTTTTAAAACTTATTTTGTAGTGCTAATTATATACAAGATAAATAAATAAATAAATAAATAAATAAATAAACTTTTTGGATGGAGTCTTGCTCTTGTTGCCCAGGCGGGATTGCAGGGGCACAGTCTCAGCTCACTCATGGATTCAAGTGATTCTCCTACCTTAACCTCCTGAGTAGTTGGGATTACAGGTGCCTGCCACCATGCCCAGCTAATTTTTGTACTGTTAGTAGAGATCGGGTTTCGCCATGTTGGCCAGGCTGGTCTCGAACAACTGACCTCAGGTGATCCACCTACCTGAGACTCCCAAAGTGCTGGGATTACAGGCATGAGCCACCGCACCGGGCTGAATAGTGTATATTTTAAGTTATGATTAAATTTTATGCATTTAAATTAATTGTTTTAGTTAAGTTATAATTTTTTGTATTCCTAAAGATTCTAAAATGTATTTACTTACAATCTTATTATATTGTTTTTTATTTTTAAAAAATAAAAAGTGATTAATAGTTATATATAGATAAAACTAAAATATGCCATCTCAAAATACAACTCTTTGGCATATTTTGAAATGGCTCTTCAGAAGGAATGCAGACACAAGTATGGCTATGAAAGTTATCCTTTGGGGGAGAGATTTGCATCTGTAGAGAAAGTTTACATTAGTTAAGTAAACAGCAAATGCAGAGGCTTTTTATTAAGGTGTTTTTATCTGGATCTCGAAAAAATTAACTCACAAGAAAAGGAGCTAACAATTTTGACACTTATAAAGTCCTGATGGTGAAACTTTTACCGAAGACTACTACTATCTACTCTTTCTGATGGCTGCTACATGTAAGACTTCATCTGCATAAAAAGACAGCCTTTGTTCACCATGTCTTTTTCCCCTATCTCTCGCCCATAATCTGTCACCATGCTCCAAGCCTCAATTTCTTTCTGTAAAATACAAAAACTGTGTCATTTGGCTCTTCTTTCAGTCTTATATTTATAGGACTCCTTCGTTCACATGTACATTAATAAATCTGTATCCTTTTTCTCCTGTTAATCGGTCTGTTGTCAATTCATTTCAACAGACTTAGACTTGAACATTCAGGGAGAAAATTTGAACTTCTCTACAGTTTTGGCATCTTTGACAGGATTATAGCAAATCACTCTGCCCACACCCGAGGTTGCAGCAAGAAACCATGGAAACTGACAGACACCAGGAAAAAGAAAGAAAAAAATTAAGAAGTTTCTTACCATTAAGCCTCCCTGGGTTTCAGTCTGAGTACTAGTCAGGTGAGTGGTAAAAGTCTATCTTTGCCTTTCCTTGTTTCCAAATTTAAAAGAGAGAAAATATTACTAAAAATTAGTTCTTTAAATTTGTGCCTCTTGTGGACTTGTTTTATACCTATTGCTGCTTAATCATTAAACTTCCAAAGACTGTCCTTGTTTTTCTTGTCTCTGTCCTTTGTGTGGTTTGGTATAAAGAGAAAAACCATAATAAGCTTTCCTTTCATCTTGTTTTTAAGTCTTGAGAAACTTGGCTTTGTTATCCCCAAATTTATTTTCTCATCTCCACCAACCTGGAGGGTGTATTTTTCAGACATATGCCAGGCTGGGAATCTGAAATCTGTTTGTCCAAATGTGTAGATTCTCAAAAAAAAAATTGCCTTTATTATCTCAGCCTTCATTGCCTAACAATGAATGTCTTTGCTTCCTTGAGCTATCTTTGGGAGGAGCTTTAAATAATGAGAGGAGTTGTGTGTACCCTTTTTGAAATGAAATTCTTGTGCTTATTGATTTTAAGCCATAAAAGGGCTTACTATAATAGTTTTGAGTCACAATTGAAGTAGGTATACATTTGGAAGTTTGGAAACCATTTGTATGACTCCTGACATTCATTAATGACCCCTGTCTCCCCACCCCTTGTTACAGGTGGTAGCTGGTCAGACATGAGAAGTGCAGGAAAGGGCTTCCCTGACTTCCTGACACACACACTAGGTTTATCAGGTGACCATCCCGTGATGGTCAGGCAGTTGTTAACTCTCTCTAAAATAGTAATTGTTCAGAGTCAATGCCAGGGAAAGGCAGTCTCTTAATAAACTGAAACACCTGAAACTGGTGATCAACAGCTTCCTTATAAAATTTCAGGAGTTGGAGGAGTTGGCAGAAGCATGCACATTAAAAAGCAAAATGGTGGAGTTTAACTGGTATTTGACTTTCTAGGGACATTTGACTGGTAAGGGAAGAACACCTCAAGTGTGCATGCATCCAACTCTAGTAAACACATCTGCATGCTCCCCTCCCAAGTGCTGGCAGGCCACTGCACAATAGACAGCCCACCCCAGGGGAAGAATCACAGGAGAAGGAATCCAAGATCCTGGAAATGTCTCAACTTACAAAA
Source organism: Cebus imitator (assembly GCF_001604975.1). Classification (NCBI taxonomy): domain Eukaryota; kingdom Metazoa; phylum Chordata; class Mammalia; order Primates; family Cebidae; genus Cebus; species Cebus imitator. The sequence continues at coordinate 839,519 of NW_016107382.1, read as the reverse complement.
CCTGAAGTCAAAAGGTCAAACTGCACATTTGATCTCTCAAGTTACTCAGTTGGCCCTCTTTCAAGTGTATCTCCTTTCATTACTGCTAGTCCTGCTCTAAACCTTTTTTTTTTTTTTTTAAGATGGAGTCATGCTCTGTCACCCAGGCTGGAGTGCAGTGGTGTAATCTTGCCTCACTGCAACCTCCGCCTCCCATGTTCAAGCCATTCTCCTGTCTCAGACTCCAGAGTAGCTGGGATTACAGGTGTGTACCACCACACCCAGCTAATTTTTATATTTTTAGTAAAGACACAGTTTAATCATGTTGGCCAGGCTGGTCTTGAACTCCTGATCCTCAAGTGATCAGCCCACCTCAGCGTCCCACTGTGAGGCCACTGTGCCTGGCCTCTAAAGCTTTTTAATGAACTTTCACTCTTGCTCTAAATTTTGCCTTGCTCTTTCTTTTTGCTTTATGCCTCCTCAGTTGAATTGCTTCTTCTGAGAAGGCAAGAATTGAGGTTGTGGCAGACCAGTACGGGAACATACATTGGTGCCTGCTGGGAACATACATTGGTGCCTTGTGACTTGGATATGTTCTGAGGCTAACACTAATGTGGATAACTTGCTTTTTTTTTTTTTTTTTCTTATTGATTGTTCCCTCATTTTGATGTTTTATCTATCAAGGTCATATGAAATGATCTGGTCTTCATGCACAGGTGGCCAACCAAAAGTTTAGGAGCCCCAAGGATATGGCCAAACAGAAATGTTAGTTGTACATCATTTGTAGCTAGTGAAGTTTTTATTTCTTGCCTGTTCTGTGAGAGTGATCTGAGTCTTGGAAGAACTACGACTTTCTCTTTCCTCTTTGGAGTCCTTGGTTACAACCATAGAGAGGGTAATTAGTTTAATCTTGAGTCACTTGTTAAATATATCTCTGGTTAAGACTTTGGGTTATATTCAGAGAATATATATTTTTTTAACTTTTCTTTTTGTTTGTTTTCTGCATTCTCATTTGAGCTAACAGGAAATTTTATACTCAAAAGAAGAAATTTGATTAGTAATTACCCTGAACTTCTAAAAACTTTCATTATTTTTGTACCTTTTGAGATGTAAATGCTCTCTCCAGTCTTACCTGAGAAATAATTCCTTTTAAAATGCAAATTTCAGGGAAAGAAAAGCCAGGAAACAGAAATGTTTGCTGTTTGGCTAAAACCTATGATGAGATATTTAAAGATTTCTTTTTTTAAGAGCTTTATGGTCAAAAATTGACTTAATTAACAACTGATATTCAGGCTACAATTTTTTTTAAAAGCCTCCCTGCTTTTTCTGTTTTGGATTCTATTTCTGTTGTGGAATTTCTTTTAGTCCACAGAAGCACCTTTTAATTATATGTTTAATTCCTTTGTCTGCTTCCCAATTGTCTGCTTTAGGATTTGTTCTTCCATTTACTTCTGCCCTTATTTCTTTTGTCATCTTAATACCCCTTGAGGAACAAATGAAAAGGTGCCACTGACCCTCTTTCATCCTCTGTCTTCCTCACAAGCCTTAAGAGTGATAAGTCAGTTCCTCTCAGGTATAAGATTCTATTGTCTTTCATATCCAGCAACTTAATCTTTTGGCTGTTAGGAGATGACGTACTGAGGGACTCTTCCTGCATCTGTGAGGGGCAGGGTTTCAAAGGCAGGAATTTCCCAGCTCTACCCCTTCATCTGGGAATGTAAAGTTCTTTGTCTGGGTTTCCCAGCATGGGTTAGGTAGAGAAATCCACGTGGGCTCCTTTGTCTAAAAACCCCCGCTGAGAGCTCTGGGAGGAGAGGGCTCTCTAACTCAGAGTTGTGGACCAAGTAGCCCATCTGGTATAGAGTCAAAGATCAATCCCTCCAGAGGAAGTTTGAAAGAACTTCTCTCATTGGATGAGAACATGAATGGGGAGGGAATAACTCAAGGGTTAAAATCCAGCACCTCCCTCCCTACATGGATTCCTTCTCTGGATCCCATTCGGTGCCGCGTGGGAGCTGTTTCTCTGTCCCTCTCTCTGTCTCTCTCTCTCTTGTCTCTCTCTCTCTGTCTCTCTCTCTCTCTCTCTCTCTCTGTCTAATAAATCGCTTTCCGCCAAACTCTTTGAGTCCGTGGTATTTATTAGAATGGCAAACTCAGCCTCAGGGGCCTCTTTCCCCATCCTTCGGAGTAACAGAGGCCAAGAACCTCAGATCCGGGAACCGGGAGCATCTTTGGGACACCCACACTCCCCTGTCCTGGGTTACAGTACCAAGTCTTGCTTTATAGCAGTCGCTGGCAAGAACTACAATTTTAAAGGTAACTAACAATGTTACAGCAACCAGTTATTATTGCAGAAGGGAAACTCTTACTTCTCCTTCTTCATTTCTTTGGATGCTTAGATGTATGACTAAGTCAGACACAACTGAAAATCAGACAGTTATTTTAAACAGCTTCTGAATTATCTTTTAGGCTTATCTGTATGTAGCTACCCAATGGGTTCACCTTGCCTAGAAATCAAGACAGAAAAATTGCAATAGAGAAAGAGTTTAATTTATGCATAGCCAGCTGTACAGGAGACCAGAGTTTTATTATTACTCAAATGAGTCTTTCTGAAAACACAGTGATCCGGGTTTTCATAGTTTGGTGGGTAGAGAGTCAGAAAGTGGGGAGTGCTGATGGGCTGGGTCAGAGCTGAAATCCTATAGAGTTGAGGTTGTTCTCTTGTACTGAGTCAGTTCCTGTGTGGGGGCCACAAGACCGGATGAGCTAGTTTTTGGATCTGGGTAGTGCTAGCTGATTCATCAAGTACAGGGTCTGCAGAATATCTCAAGCTTTGTTCTTAGGTTTACAATAGTAGCATTATTCCGAGAAACAATTTGGGATGTTTAGAATCTTACAGCCTTCAGCTGCATGATTCCTAAACCATAATTTCTAATCTTTTAGCTAATCTATTAGGCCTGCAAAGACAGTATGGTCCACCAGACAGAAAGGGGGTTTGTTTGCGGAAAGGACTCTTATCAATTCTGTTTCAAAGCTAAACTATGAACAAAGTTCCTCCCAAAGGAAGGACCCCAGATCCAAAGTTAGTTTGGCCTATGCCCAGGAATGAGCAAGGATAGCTTGGAGGTTAGAAGCTAGATGGAATTAGTTAGGTTAAATCTCTTTCACTATAATAATTGTCTTAGTTATAATTTTTGAAAATGTAGTTTCACGTATACTTTATTGTAAGAATCCTCTAATTAATTCTTAATTTATATTAACTTAGCAACCATTTAAAATCCTCCTCTTTGTCTCACCTAAGGCACCCAAAACTCCTTGAGAAAACATGTTCTTTCCGTATGCCTTTGAGATGTAAATCTCCCACCTGGTATTCTCTAGGACTTGATAACATTCTTTTGAAAAAATCTGTAAGATCTCTGTATCTATCTGCATGATCGTTTGTGTTTATACACATATACATGTATGATATCTGTTGTATTTACATGATACAAAATCCCTTGATTGAATTTTAAATTGATTTAAAAGACAAACGAACATGCATAAATTAAATACTTTAGACTCCTAAAGGTATAGAAACTAACTCAAATTATTTTCAAGTTCATGTGACTTGGATAAATTTTTTGTAAATAAGGCTAGCTTAATATTGCTGGTTTAAAAAACAGTAAATCAAATAAATATGAGTGAGATAGAAGTGTATCTCTTTGGTAACTACATCCTTAGAGTTTTGCTAACTTACATTAAATGATGGTTATTCATTGAATATTTAGTTCATTTCTAAATAAAAGATTAAAACATTAATTATGAAATATAGGTTTAAATTTATTTATATTTGGCTTCTTACATCTTATAGAGAGATAAAATAGATTTCGGTTTGTTAGCAAATATGTCCTTTTCCACAATGGAAAATATGTTCTATCAGGAAGTCTATGTTTCTAGAAGCCATAACGTATACAGTCATAAAATGGGTTGGTATGTGACTTCAAAGTTGTTTACTTCCTAGAGTTTTACTAGAAATTAAGATTCTTAGGATTATGTAACTGGAAATTAATACGTATACTTAAAACTACTAAAAATAAAATAATTCTGTATATAAAGTGTACAAGCAAATTAATGTGTTATAAGGTATCAACATGTGTTTTTGTTGAGGAAAGAAATCACTTTGTCTAGGTAGAGGTTATTTAAAGGTTGACTCAAAAATAAATGAATGGAGGAAAGAATGACTGAGCTGAACTTGAATAAATATAGAAGGTTGGGAAAAGAAAGATAATGAAAAAAATCTTATGTGGTTAAAATGATAAAAATTTACTAAATTTATTATAAGTGTTTTAAAATTGAGACAACATTAATAGTACACTAGTACAAAACTAGAATTTGCTTTTTAAAGATATTCATGTAGTATTAATAAGAGATAATAAAAGATTTTTGTTCGCCAAAACAAAGAGAGAGCGAGAAACATGATATGTGTGCCTCAGTTATCTTTACTAGGCCTTTTGATTATTTAGGAAAACTGAATTAAAGATAAGTTTTTCTATAAAAAAATGTAACTTCCTGTATTTGATTCTAAAATTTTTTAGTTATTACCCTGAATTATTAGCATTTCATATTTCCTTGTAATTCTATTTTTATCAAGTGTTTTAATCATTTGATATTTAATAAACTTCTCAAAAATCAAAATTTGGGGGTCTTTTTAATGCCATTTAACTTTCTCTTCAGCTGATTCCTCCAGATTTCAGAAACTTTTGTGAGTATTCTTATTTTATGGCAATATGGTTATTTGTATACCTTCAATAAGAATCTGTTTTGGAGTTCCACAAGGGCTCCTGAACATCTAAAGCACAGACATTAAGCCAGTTCGCCTGATTCAATGTTTCAAGTTATATGGAAAGCATTGTCAGGTAAGTGATGCTGAATGTTCTGCCTGTATTATTAATATAAGTGTTCCAAAATTGTATGAGATTACTAAAAATCTAGTATGTCATCAGTTATAATTTTTGGATATTATGTTAAATGTTACATTCATCAGAAATAACCACATTTATCTGTCATTTATGAGTGATAATAAACTACCATAAGACCTTTAACCATGGTTATTTTAAGTCTCATTGTTCACAGTTAATTGTTTTATTCTGACACTATTTCTAAAAGTGCTTTGCAATTAGCTACAGTCTAAAATTTGCTTATTCTTCAAGAAGAAGCATGGGAAAGACCCTAACAAATGCCCTTGAATATAGATTTCTGATAACTTTAGAATCATGTCACTGGACTGTGTAAGAATTTCCAGAACACTTATGAAGAAACTGATGGATTCATAAAACTCCCAACCTAACACCAAGCAAAACAAGAATTAATTACATTGTACTGAAATATTTTTTATGCTTTTCATTTGAAGCATTACTAATTCTTTTTATGTTTTGTTTTCTAAAGTTAAGAAAACTTTTTCTCTTAAACTGTCTATAGCTTTATAGCAATTTGGTAATGTATAATTTCGTGAACAGCATTTAAACATTTATCTTTTTCTTTACCTGATCCTTTCAGATTTCAGAAACTATACTTTTGTGAGCAACATTTAAACATTTGTCTTTCTGTTTTTATTTTTTTAGACAGGATTTCTCTGTCACCCAGGCTGGAGTACAGTGGTATGATCAAGGCTCACTGTAACTTCTGCCTCACAGGCCCAAATGATTCTCCTGCCTCAGCCTCCTGAGTAGTTGGAATTACAGGCATGTGCCACCAAGCCCAGGCAATTCTATACTTTTAGTAGAGACGGGGTTTCACCATGTTGGTTAGGCTGCTCTGGAACTTCTGACCTCAGGTGATCCACTTGCCTTGGCCTCCCAAAATGTTGAGATTACAGGTGTGAGCCACTGCACCCAGCCACATTTATCTTTCTCTTTATCTGATTCCTCCAGTTTCAGAAATTATTTGTGAGTGTTCTTATTTTATGGAAGTATGGTTATTTGTATACCTTCAATAAGATTCCATTCTCTTGAATAACAAAACACAATTAGAAACACTGGTCATTGTTTCCAGGTTTTGGACATAATGGCATATGTTTGAAATTGACTACTGTGCTTTAAGATATTAAGGTTGACTTTGTGGAACTAAGAAAAAGACTCAGAAAAACTGGCCTGGCACCTTAAATACATAACTCACATGATTGTCTTACAGGTAGGTAAAGAGTGCTACTTCTTGGCAACTCCCGAAAAGTCAGGATATTTTGAGAACCTCGAGAAGAGAGGAATTCATGCAGATACTACAGATATTGCAGGGAGAGTTTGAGGTCGCATCTTTGACTTGGTTTCCTAGCCTTGAGAGGCTTTAAAAAGAAGTCTAATCTGAGATTTATTGTAAAATGTTTCAGCAAAGCAGACTTTATAAAGGGCCTGCAACACTAATCACTATTCTTGCTAAACCATGTAAATGATCTATGTAATAAACTATGTAAATAATCACAACAAAGACCTTATTTTGCAACCAAATTAGTCTTAATATAGATATCTTTGGTAGAAATGGAGGCGGATGTAGAGAAAAAATATGTTTTAGAATAAAATTATAGTACACCTGTTATTAGATTTTAGAACACTATTTTTGAGATTTTATTTTTTACTTGTTATCTGGACTGAATACCAAACACTTTTAGTTTCCTCCTGTATCTGGCTATAAATCTCCAAAACAGCATTTCCAATTATTTTTCCCCTTTTGACTTGGAATCGCTAATAATTAAAACTGTTTTCTTGTGCTTCTACAAGCTAAAGTGGGTTCACTTGATAAATAGACTCAAGAGAAATCACCACACTGGCCTGTGTTTAGATAACCTTTATGATATTTAAACAACAAAGCAGGTAACTGTGTTGAATTGCCATTGATTTCCCTGGTTCAACTGAAGATGCTTCAGCCCAGATTCAAAAATCTCCACTGGCTGCCCTCCAGACTCAGAGACTAACTTAAACATTGCTCCGCACATTAACTTTTGTTTTTATTTTTGTTTCCTGATAAAGATATCTAGTTAAATATGTGTATGTTTGCACCATGTAGAGCAATAGTCTCCAACCTTTTGGCGCCAGGGACCAATTTTTGTGGAAGACAATTTTTCCATAGATAGTACAGGAATGTGGTTTTTGGATGCAACTGTTCCACCTCAGATCATCAAGTATTAGATTCTCATAAGGAGCATGCAACCTAGCTTCCTCGCCTATGGAGTTCACAGTAGGGTTCAGGATCCTGTAAGAATCTAATGCTGCCACTGATTTGACAAAAGGTTGAGCTCATGCAGTAATGCCTGCTCACTTGTGGCTCACGTATTTCTGTGTGACCCAGTTCCTAACAGGCCACAGACTGGAACTGGTTTAACTTAACTGACTTATTCTAAGGACTAAGATACTGATTTAAGAAGATGTGGTACAGTGTACTCAAATTTGTTCTGTTCTGCTTGTTCCAATCTATGTTTTCTTTCCCTCTGCCAATCTCTTCTCTTAAATTTTCTAATTCAAAGAAATCACCATAGCTACCAATTTTACTTTAACATGTGAAATTTCTGAAAATAAAGTTTCAAATGGGGGACTGAAGGAAACCAAAATATGACACCCCAAAATATATTTGGCATATTTTGAAATGTCTATTTAGAGGGGCTGCAGACACAGAAATAGTTTCGAAAAGCTGTCCTTGTGGGAGAGATTTGCATCTGTAGAGAAAATCTACATTAGTCAATAGCAGATGCAGAAGCTTTCTCAGAGGTTCTCTTATCCAAGTCTAGGAAAGATTAATTCACAGAATAAGAAGAATGAAAATGTGACATTTTTAAAGATCTAACAGAGACTACCATTTATTATTTCTGAGAGCTGCTACTTGTCAGTCTTCATGTGCATACCAAGACATGTTTTGCTAACCACATCTTTCCTCTCTCTCCCTCCCTTAACCTGCCACCATATTTCAAGCCTCTATTCATTTCCATACAATACAAAAACTTCAATTATTTGGCTCTTGTTTGAGTCTCATACTGATAGTGACAGGAGACAGACAAATTCCTAGGCAGAAAGGGACACGTCCCCAGTGAAATCCAGCCTTCAAGCCAAAGACAGCCTGAAACCTGAAAACCAAACTGCTGGTTCCACATAAAGCCCATGACTGGAGTGAGAACTTTCTCAATGCTTTTTAACCAATTGAATGGTCCTTTTTCTAAGACTACCCATGAACCAATCAACACACATGCCCCTATTTTATGAGCCCATAAAAACCTCAGACTCAGCTGCAAAGAGGACTGCCCACTTTTGGCTTCCTTCTTGCAGCTGAAGGCAAGCTGACTTCAAGGTGCCCTCTAACATTTGAGAACTTTCCTTCTGTCACTTAATAAAATTATTCTCTGCCTTACTCATTCTCTGGTGTTTGTGCACCTTATTCTTCCTGATTTTGGGACAGGAACCCAGAACTCACTGAGCTGCGGGCAGCAGGAACAAATGAGTGCTAACCCTCATATTCACTGAGCTGTGGGCAATGGGAATAAGAGAGCTGTAATATGCTCCCATTTGCCTGGCTGTGATTTTGAAGAGGTGAAACCATTGGGTACCATTCCCTCCTGGACAGCTTGCTGAACTACAAGAGCCGCAACATTTCTCGGGGAGTCAGACCTCAGGATTCCCCTCAGGTGAAAGCTATAACATCCCCTCTGGCTCTGCAGTTGCTGGCATCTCTGAGTTTTCAAGTGTTACCATGTTCCCCTTGTCTAAACACTGGTGCCCAATGTGAAAGTCACTTGCAGTATGCCTGGTCCAGCTATGGCTGAGCATGCCATCCCTGTTCTGGTGTAGGATCTGGGCCAAGGTATGAGCCAAGTGCAGTCTGCCAGGCCAAGTCATTGGAGCAAGCCCTGTAGGCCTGAGTGAGGCCCTGGGAAGTGGTCATGGCAGCTGCAGAGACTTCTGGTTGGCAAAGTAGCAGTAAAGGAATCCTGTAACAATATTTGTGGAATTCCTGTATCTATGTGCCCATTAATAAATTTATAAATGTTTACATTTTCTTCTGTTATTCTATTATCAATTCATTCAGCTGACTTAGTCTCTTAGACCTTAGAGAAAAACGTTTAAATTTCTGACAGTATATATAATATATATGTACACACACATACATGGATGTTTGTATACATATACATGCATAGTTTTCTTTCAAATCTATTCCACACATGATGACCATAAATAGTTCATGTTCATCTTAAAAAATCATAATATGTACTACAATAGGACTACTCTTGTTTTAAAAAAATATAAATAAATAAATAAAAATTTAAAAAATCATAATATGGTAAGGCAAATTATTATTGTAGTGACATATTTCATCTTCTCTGCTGCTCAATAAAGGCATACACTTCAATTGTTGAGAAAATTCTCAACTTATGTGGTAATAACTATCTCCCACTAAAGAAAGTAAAAATGTAAGATTTGAGTTTTTGTTACTATTACGGCTATTTAGTAGAAAATATGAATATCTTAAGTTCCTCAGTGAGATGACTTATTCTATAAATTGAATAGAAGAGCATGAGGATCTATTTAGACAATGAGTGACACCAGTGCTTCCACATGTAATTAGTTTCAGAGGCACCAACGACGTTGTTTCTAAGGACAGCTTCTAGTGCCTATGTGAGCAATATTAGCAGGGCAAGCTAAATTATTCTCAGGTGCATTAGCAGAAAAGTCTTTACTGAAGAAATCTGGGTAATTTTGGGCATAGCTCCTGGCCACACAGCTTTCAAGACTGGTTTTCTAGCTTTTAAGAAAATAAATGGCTTCCTCACCATCACATTAATAAACTGAATCTTTTACAACTGGGTTGCTTTTATTTGCTTTCAAATGAAGAAAACTCACTGATTTAAAAAATGCTATCAGTGGTGATTAAAAAAAGATTGTCAGAGATTGTAGGAAATCTACACTTGGTTGGGGATAAAAAGAAGTAAATAAAGAACTAGTGTTAATGAATGAAACTTTGTGAACATAGAACAATATGAAAGGCATAAAAAAGTGAGTAGTAAACCTCCTTCTAGTGATGCTGAGCAATTTAAAGAGAAGAGGAGATATAGCTTACAAATTACTGCATGAAACAAAACCAAACAACATTCTCTATTTGTGTGGAGAAAAACAAACTTCTTATTTGTTTGCAACTGTGAGGCTGCGATGGTTACACACACAGAAACATAATATTTTTATTGTGGGTGTTGGTATCATTGTGAATGCATAATTTTGAATTGGCCCCAAACTCCTCCTAAAAACCAAAAGTCTGCTTGGCCAGCAAAAGAAATAGAAAATATCTTCAATAAAAACTAAGAAACATGGCATCAATATAAGGCTCAGAATATGCAGATGGGGATGGTATGACCAGACTACCAACAGCAGAAACAGTGCAAAATGTACAGTTTGTTAGCATGTGTAGAAGGAATAAAAGAGAAACTGATCACTATCAGATCTGGGACCTTAATATTTCAAAATAAATAAATAAATAAATTAAAATAAATTAAAACCCCAAATAGAAAACAACAGCAAAGCTTCAAAAAGAAATTTGATTAAGTCCCAGGACATCAGAAATATCTGAGATACTTGTTCATTCATGACCTCTAAGATGTAAGTAAAGGCACACAAAGAACCAAAGTAGTTGTAAATATTTAACAACAGAAAATCAAATACTGATGTGGATTTCAGAAACATCAAAAAATCTTCCCTCCCATAAGGACTGAGTTTAATTTAGAGGAGACATAGGAAAAGGTATCAAGTTGAGCATAGCAAAAACAGTCTGGGTAAGAAAGAGAATAGGTTCATATATCAAGATACAAAAAACCCAGGAGAGTGAAAAACCAGACATTACTGTACAGAAAAATAAGCATCTAAAAGTAGGAAAATTGTTTTTGAAAACAAGGACAATATGACTCTAGGAAACATAGAGCAGGAAGTAAGAAAACACATTCCTGAATCTGCTGTATCTCCGGGAGACAAAGAAGAGGTCACAAAATGTTATAATGATTAGAGTTCTTCACTGAAACAATCTCATACAAAATCTAAAACGCTGAAAGTTGAAAAAGCTACTCTAGTCCATTACTACTCCTTGTAGAGGAATCCTCTCCTAGTGATAGAGAAAAACACTTCAAACAAAATTGTAAAAAACTTAAATAGGACAAATGCATTAAATCAGGCAAAAATGTTTTAATATTAAAGGTTATAATTCCCAATGGAATGTGACAGTTATTAATATAAGTGGACTAAACAAACCAGTAACATCTGTTATTAAAAACCCACTAAGTAATAAAAGGTAAAATAGACATGCACAAAAAGAAAAACAAAGAGAACAAAACCAGATTTTAATGTACTTCTCTCACACTAGACAGAAACAATTAAGATACATCAAACTCCATATTCTAATATAAGGACCTTCTTCACCAAGACATGAAATCTGACCACATAGTAGAAGACAAAGAAAACTTGAATAAATTGCAAAACTATGAATATTAGAAATAGTTTTCTCTGACCATATTGCAACCGCTGTGAGACATATCTGAATGGCATCAGCAGCTCATTTCCTTTCTCCTTTTAGAGGCTCAGAAGAGCGTTGGCTCAGTTTCTGTTGCCCTGAGGATATTTGTGCAGAGGCAATGTCTTTGGCTAATGTCAGCTTAGCTGGCATGTAAGTCTGTTGCCCCTGCCTAGGGCCTTAGTATAAAGACTTTGTCTCTTGACTCACAGAAACACTCACAGCACTTCTGGGCCTGGAGATTCCTTTATCTGCCCTTTGTTACTCAGAGAAACTAAGTATCCCCCAATCCCATTTAGGAAACTCCACAGACATTTTGTTGGAGTGGAGCTCAAAACTGACCTTGGAGGCCTCTCAGTTAGATGTCCAGGCAGCTGGAACCTTGTTCAAAGTACACTCAGCACAGTTATGCTCAGCCTACACTGTGAAATGTCAGTTCAAAGACTGTGTGTGGTCTGCTATTTCTCTGCTGGTATGCTTCCCCCCAATAAACTCTACCTTATATTTGCATTGTGAGTTACCAGTAATAGGTATCTATGATTATCTGCCTCAAGACAGCAACAAAATCAGAAATTAATGAAGCATTTGAAAAAAAGAAAGAAAAGAAAAAATACTTCTCTTGGAAGTGGAGAGTGAAAGTAAGAAATTCATAAAGTAAAAAAGATTATTGAGTTAGAAAACAAACATATAAAACTAATATATAAATTAAATATGGTTCACAGATAACATCAACCAAAAAGACAAACGATTTCAACCTAATTAAAGAGAAAGTGGAGAAAGAACAGATATCTAGAAATAAAAATGGAAAGGAAGAAATAACCCTTCAACTGGATTAAATTTTGAAAAAATGATGAGTATTCATTGCACATCACTAAGCAAACACAGCTAAAAACTTAGGTAAAATGTAAAATTTTCTGGGAAAATATAATTTGGCCAAAGTGACCCACTTAGAAAGGAAGTATTACCAATATTTTTTCAGTTTAACATAATTGTAAAACAGAAAACAAAAATTTTTAAAAACTACTTAAAGTAAAAGTAAAATAATTTCGGCAAATAGCAGGATATAAAATTAATATATAAAGTATAACAATGAATTTGAATATTATATATAATAACTAAATGTATAAAACTATATGTAACTATATATTATAACTATGTATATAATATTTATGACTAACAAAAGACAAAGTGAATAAGAAGACTTCATTTTTTTATAGCCTACAGTCATATATATGTGCGTGTGTGTATATATATATATGACAGAGAAAGTCATAAACCTAAGAATGTGTATGAACTATCTAGGGAATATTTAAAACACTTTAGAAAGACGTTAAAGTAGAATTGAACAAATATTCAGGGATAGAAGTATTCAACACTGTTAATGTGTCTGTTTCCCCTAATTTACAAATTTAACATGATCTTGATAAAAATTCCTGAAAAAAGTACAAGGTGGGGGAGTTAGTCCTAACAGAATTATGTAATATATTTTTAAATTAAAATAGTGTAGTTTTAGTGGAAGAAGAGACAAACCAATGGAACAGGATAGGATGCCTACAAATAAATCCAAGTCATTTTAGAAATTTAATATAGAAAATCAAGGCAGCCATTATAAATAAGTAGAAAAGTTTGATTTTTTAATAAATGTGATTATTTAATTAGATAGCAATTTAAAAAATGGTTACATGTAATTAACTCTAAAGTTAGTTAATGTAGAAAACAAACAAACAGGTTTTAGTTAGAAAAAGAAGCCCAACTAGACTGAATCAATCAGAAAATTTAGTCAAGCAGATTCATACAAGCTAAACACAGAAAAATCATAACTTTAAATTGAGCACTAAAAAATAAAAATAAAAAATAGTATTTTTAAGATGGTGAAAAATTTGTAACCTTTAAGGATTAAATGTGATATTGAACAAGGACCAATGTAAATATAGCCAGAAGTCTATTGACTCCCTGAAAACTTATCATAACAAGTGAAAAGCACATCCTAGGGTTACCATTTTCTTGTATGCAAAAATAGTATTGCTATAGTGATTTGACTAAATTTGAATACACTGTATAAATTTAAAATAATTTTAATTAAAATTTCCCCTTTTAAAAACAGCATTCATTTATCTTTAAAGTCATATGGAAGGATAGATTCTGGTACATAGTAAAGAAATATGTGAAGAAATAATATGAAGAATGGTTAGTGTCATTTTCAGCTATCAGAACATAGATCTAAAAAGCTAGTGACCTGTGGAACTGACTATACAATCCAGAAATAGATCCCCTGAAAGCAGATTCTAATATATAGGAAATGTAGTTTCTAATATATGGCAAAAGAATAGCTTATTTAGAAATAAAATAATATAGGCTACCCATTTGAAATATAATAAAATTGGAGCAGCATTTAAACCAGTTACAAAATCAGTTTCAGATAAATCAAAACAGGAAACAAAAATTAGTGAGATATATTCCATAGTAGGGAATGCTAATACTACCAAATTCATAAAAGAGAAATGAACATTTCACCACGGAGGCATGAAAAGCCTTTTGTGGCAAAACACGCCATACATAGTGAATAAAAAGACTAGATATTTAAAAATGTGCAATGAGAATATCAAATAAATGTGCTATGTTTATAATAAAAGTGATAATCTATAGTCTATACATAGACATATAAGCCAATGCAAAAACAGGCAAGTCACAGAGGAGCAAGTGGTTAAGAACCATAAATAGATGCAGAAATCACTAGAATTAAGGAAAATGGAATTGAAATTAATAATGAGATATTTATCTCTTGTAGTTTAGAAAAAGGGTTAAAGTGAACGTAGTTAATAATGTAGGGGAAATGCACTATCATATACACTTCATAGAAACTAAAATTTTATGCCTTTTTATGAAGGCATTCTTGCAAAATATTTTAAGAAAAAACACAGTGCTTGTTTCTTTAACACAAAAATCTCACTGATGGAAATGTATCATTTAGAAATAAATGCCCCAGTTGAAACTGTGATATGTTCAAGGATATTAAAAATATTATTTTGTTATGGCAAAATATGAAATTATGGCAAAATACCTGAAATAAAATGAAAGATTAGTGGTGAGAAGTAATTAAATACATTGTATATTACATATCCACCATGGAATAATATATAACATTAGCAAGAATGAATTAGGACTCCACAAGTAAACAGGCTGTGTGTAGGGATAGGTCAGATTTAGCAAAATCTTATAAAGAAAAGTAAAAAGCAAAAGCGTGTGCAAAATATAACTCTGGTTTGAAAAGAGCAACTTTGACAAAAATCTATATAGTATAGATGAATATAGTAAGTCTACATCTACATGTTCTCTACAAAATATGAATATGGGGGTAAATTAAGGAATGATACCCACTAACCTAATAACCTGTGTTGTTGAAAAGAATTGAGAATGGGATTATGCAAGTGAATGAGGAAACTGTCAAATTAGTCATAATCTCATTCAGTAATCATGAGGTTAATACCAACATTTATGTGGACATTAAAAAATATGAGAAATAATTTTCTCAAATGAAGAAATACAAGTGGCCAACAGGTATATAAAAAAATACTCAACATCATTAATCATTAGGGAAATGCAAATCAAAACCACAATGAGATATCATCTCACCTGTTAAAATGGCAATTATCAAAAAGACAAATATTACAGATTCTGGCAAGGAT
The DNA here is from genome assembly GCF_001604975.1 of Cebus imitator. Classification (NCBI taxonomy): domain Eukaryota; kingdom Metazoa; phylum Chordata; class Mammalia; order Primates; family Cebidae; genus Cebus; species Cebus imitator. The sequence continues at coordinate 824,349 of NW_016107382.1, read as the reverse complement.
GTGGAGAAAAGTGAACTCTTATACACTGTTAGTGGGAATATAAATTAGTACAGCTATTATAAAAAACAACATGGAAATTTCTCAAAAATCTAAATATAGAACTACCATATGATCCAGCAATCGTAATAGTGGGTATTTATCCAAAGGAAAGAAAATCAGCATATCAAATGGTATGTGTAACCCCATGTTTATTAGCACACTATTGGCAATAGCAAAGATATGGAATCAACCTAAGTGTCCATAAATACATAATTGGATAAAGAAAATGTAGTATATATGCACAGTGGAACATTACTTGTCCATTAAAAAAAGAATGAAATTGGTTATTTTCAGCAACATTGATGAAACTAGAGGTCATTATGATAAGTAGAATAAGCCAGACACAGAAAGGCAAATACTTCATGTTCTCATCCACATGTGAGAGCTAAAAAAGTTGATCTTAGGAAGGTAGAGAGTAGAATGGTGGTTACCAGAGGCCAGGAAGAGGGTGTGTTGGTGGTGGTGATAGGCATTGGGGCATGTGGGTATGGAGGAAGAGAGGTTGGTTGCTAGGTGCAAACATATAGTGAAACAGAAGAAATAAGTTATAATGTTTGATATCAGAGTAGAGTGACTATAGTTAATGCTTTGCTTATTCCAAAATATCTAGGAAAGAGAACTTGAAATGTTCTCAACATGGAAATGATAAGCACTTGAGGTGACAGATAACCTAAATATCCTGATGATTATTACACATTCTATGCAAGTAACAAAATATTTCATGTACCCCATAAAATATGTAAAAATGCATTAATTAATAAATGTATACATGAAATATTAAGTATAGATCCAGATTTTTCTCAATTTCATATTTTGGCCTAGTTTCTCATAAGGAAAAAGCAAAAGGCTGTGTAAAATATATCCCTGGTTTGAAAAGAGCAATTATGACAAACACCTATACAGTATACATGTATACAGTAAGTCTATCTCTACATCTTCTTTATATACTATGAATATGGAGGTAAACACTTGAGGTGGCAGATAACCTAAATATCCTGACGATTATTATATCGTAGGGTGTTTTTTGCCACCTGGTTTTTCATTTCTTGATCAAAAGTACTTCCTACTTAGCATGTAGAAACAATCAGATATATTTCTGTGGTATTTACTTTGAAATACTCTGGTATAACAAACATTGTTTCTTTTTTAATTCAGTGTAGGAACTCAATTATTCATTAAAAAACCTGACTATATATTCATTTTCTGAGCTAAAAATATAAAATTGCTTTCATACAGGTAATTTATAGATTTGTGTAAGTATCTGCTATAGTTTGGACACTTGACTTTCTAAGGTCCATGTTGAAACTTGATCTCCAATGTTGGAAGTGGGGCCTAGTGGGAGGTGTTTGGGTTATCAGAGTGGATCCCTCATGAATAGATTAATATCTTTTCTGGTAGGTGGGGTGTTGAGTGTACTTTTGCTCAGCTAGTTCCTGTGAGAGCTGGTTGTTTAAAATAATATAGCATCTTTCTCCCTTTTTCTCTACTTTTATCATATGATCTCTGCACATGCTGGTTCCTCTTAGCCTTCCAGCAGGAGTGAGAGCAGCCCGAAGCCTTTACTAGAAGCAGATGTTAGCGCCATTCTTCTTTTACAGCCGTCAGAAGCCTCTAGTATTAATTTATAGCACTACAAATGGACCACAACAATACCATAGACTTGCATTTTATAATTCCCACTTATAGCTAGTTTTCCTGCTTCATCACATGGGAAAATTTTAATACTATACAGGTCTTAGAATTTATAGATTAAACCTGTGAAGATATTCAGCTGAAATACAAAGAATTCTCATATTCATTAAGGCAATGTCAGTATAAACTGGCTTAATTATTACTTTAACTGATTTCAATACCTTTTGGAGCATATTGGACATCTGGAAAACAAAAGATCAGACTCATTGTGTGAGCAACGGTATTTCCCCTAATTCCAGGAAGTTAAAAGGAAAAACATTTTGTCCAGAGCTGTATTGCACCAATATAAAGCAATATATTTAGCCAGATTCCTAATAAATTAATGTGAATAATGTTATATTTAAACATTTTAAAGGGAAAAGAAAAATATGAATTGATATTTTAATACATAATGCTAGAATTCATCATAGACAGGAAATCATTTTTAACTGGAAATAAAGTTGTAAGTACTATTGAATGTGAGCTTAATCTCAAATATATAGAAAATGAGCAAATGTGCTTGCTGGGCATGGTAGTTCATTCCTGTAATCCCAGCACTTTGGGAGGTCGAGGCAGGAGGATCACCTGAAGTCAGAAGTTTGAGATCAGCCTGGTCAACATGGTAAATCCCTGTCTCTACCAAAAATACAAAAATTTACCAGGTGGAGGTGGGTGCCTGTAATACCAGCTACTGGTGAGGCTGAAGCATGAGAATCACTGTTTTAAAAAAATAAATAAGATTTATAAAAAGAAAAAAAAAAGAAAATTATCAAAACACAAAGAAATAGCAAAATTCTCCATATAATTAATCAGTAAAAATGTACAGGAGTGAGGAGGGAAGAGAGTAAAGAGGTGACTGGAGAATCATGGAGAGAGTTGACAGTAAACCCATAGCAAGAGCCTGCCACTTTGGAAAAACTTAATCAGTGGTGATTTTGTCACAAATGATGACAAAATCAAAGGTTGTATTTAAAGAGCCTTTAGTAAGAATCACCTTTTATACCCCAGGATGACAACTGTTAACTTATGTGACCTCTGCTGTAACTGTGTGCTTTAGTTTCTTCATGTGAAAAAATAAAATAAAATAAGTAATTATAGTATCTGCCTCATGGGTTTGTTGTGAGAATCAAATGAGCTAACATGTATAAATAACTTAGAGTGATGTTTAGTAGATGTTACATGGGTTAGGTTTTACCGTTTTTGTTTGTTGTTTATTTCAAGCAATTTGTGCTGCTATATATGAAACCCTTGCATTGCTCTCAACCTTTCTGTAAAATCTGCCACAAATATAAATGAATTATGTGAATAGTTGGAGCGGGGTTGGGTGGCATATCATGAAATGGAACTGCATAAACTTCATTGGCTCTATGCCAGCAACAATAACAGAGCCAAAACGTGAAAAATGACGTTTCATCTGTGGAAATATACAGAACTGAAATTGACCCAGCTTACAAATGCTTCTGGTAATTGACAGATATTTAGAGGAAGACTTTGGCCAAATCACCATTTGTAAGATGGGATTACAAGCTAATTTGTTTCAAATCTTAAAGAAAGGGTGCTTTTGAGTAACATTTACACAATTCTTTTATTAAGAATACTCATTCAGTTCATTCAAGAAAAATATTGAGAATTCACTGTGTTTGAATACCATACCAAGACCTGGCCATTAAAATATTTAATTTCTGTCTTCAAATATCTCAAATTTAATGAGAAAAAAATTTTAAATTATAATATTTGTAAAAAATTACAACTTATGATATATTTTTAAGATAGACATATTTACCCAGCAGCATACTTCCAACTTTAGCAAGCAAAATCATCAAATTATAAGTGGTATATTTACATTCATATAAATTATACTGAATTAATATTATACATGTTCTTTACTGAAAAATATTAACAGAAGTGAAAAGTAGAAAAAATACTGGTTATGATAAATAAAACCAAATGCCAATTCCATAAAAAATTTTAAAATGTAAACTTCTGAACTACAGTTTAATGTCTACAACAAAACAGTGTGGAGTATTGATTTTTAAAAAAGGAACATAATAGTGGATACGCTAGAGATTTAACATCATAATTGAATTATATAAACAAGCTATATTTTCTATTTGTCATTAAACAAATAGAAAATCTCAGAAAAATTTTACAAATATTCAAATTACCAGAATAAATAATAGAAAATAATTTTTCAAAAAATTAAGTTGATGTTTAATAATTGTCTCTTCTTGGCCAAACACTAAAAAATTAAGCAAATAAAAAAAATAGCAGGGTCAATTTTAAGTTACGTTTCACCAAAGTGCTAAGAATAAGATCAATTTTACGTTAAATAAGTTGTTACTCTGAATTAACGGAGGTGATTCAATTAATTTTACAAGGCTAATATGTCCTCAGTTTCCAAACTAGATAAAAACAGACTAAGAAATTAAAAGGAAAGCCATTACTACTTATGACCATAAATAAAAAAATCATGAAGAAAATATAAAATAAAATAATAAGGACAAAATAATAAAATAGCAAAAAATAGAATATTGCTTTTGGATTTAAATCTCAAGTATTTAAGTATGTTGTGTATATATGTATATATTTATATATTATATATTTGATTTATATGTGTACATACTTGTGCATGTAAATATAATGCATATAGAATGTGTACATTAATTTATCCATATACATAAAGGTACTTGTATACCTATATGTATGAATGTGTATTTATGAACATAAATATATTTATATTATATATTTAATTTATAATTTATATTTGATTATATTTACAAGTAAAATGTGCTTATTTAAATTTACACATATATAAGTGTATAAATTAAACAATATATACATGCTATATTTTTAACTGTGTAATAAGAAAAATCATTATTAAAAAGTTACAAAGAAGAAAAGACATAAAAAAATTTTATGAACCTTAAGTTAAAATTTAAAATCTCTGGAAATAAGATCAGGATGGTTAGTTAAAGAACTAACCTTCTTAAAAAAGAAGGTCCAAACAGCAAGAAAGTAACCACATGTCAAATAGAGCATCCAAAAGAGAACACTAGAATTCAGCAGGAGAGTGATACAGCCCCTTGGCCCTTATAGGCTCTGAGCCTTATGAAACATACCAGGAGCTATCTGGAGTCCATGCAATTCCATTGTTTCAGAAACAGAATTCAAGCAAGGTCCAGCCCCTAGTACTCAAGCTACTGCAGTATGACACCATTTTGAGAAATCAGCTCCAGAAGATTATATCCTGCCTTGGAGCCTACTAATACACCATTGTCACTACTACCAACATTCTCCAGGATAGATCATATATTAGGCAACAAAACAAGTCTCAACAATTTTAAAAAAATAGAAATTATATCATATATATTCTCAGACCACAACTGAATAGAACTAGAAATCATAACTAGACAAATTTTAGAAACTGTACAAATACATGGAAATTAAACAGTATGCTCCTCATTGACGAATGGGTGAATGAAGAAATTAACAAATAAATTTTATTGGGTGTGATGGTGTGCACCTGTAATCCCAGCTACTCAGAGGGTGAGGCAGGAAAATTATTTGACCCTGGGAGGTGGAGGTTGCAGTGAGCGGAGATCGCACCACTGCACTACAGCTTGGGCAAAGAAGTGGGATTTCATCTCAAAAAAAGAGAGAAATTTTTAAAATTCTTGAAAAAAATGAAAACGGAAACACAATATACCCAAACCTATAAGATAAAGCAAAAGCAGTGCCAAGAGGGAATTTTTATACCAATAATGGCCTATGTTAAAAAAAATCAAAAAGATTTCAATTAAATAATCTAACAGTGTACCTCAAGGAATGATAAAAGCAAGAATAATCCAACTCCAAGTTTAGCAGATAAAAAGAAATATACAAAGTTGGAGTAGAACTAAGTTAAATGGAGACTATAAAATAGTACAAAGAATCAATAAAATAAATTATTCTTTGAAAAGATGAACAAAATCGACAAAATACTATTAAAGTTATAAGGAAAAAAGAGAAGACTCAAATAAAATTAGAAATTAAAAAAGGAGACATTAGATCCTACAGAAATAAAAATGATTATTAGAAACTATTACAATAGATAATCACGTTAACAAATTCAAAATGCTAGAACAAATGGCAAAACTAGACACATATAAGCTAACTGGATTGAACCAGAAAGAAACATAAAATTGAACAGACTAATAATGAGTAACAAGATTGAATCAGCATTAAATAATTTTTCAACAGAGAAAAGCCGAGGATTTAATAGCTTTAATGCTGAATCCTACCAAAAGTTTAAAGAACTAACACCAATTTTTCTTAAACCATTCCAGATAATTGAATAGGAGGGAATTCTGCGTAACTTATTTACCTTGCCAGGATTATCTTGATACCAAAACCAGATAAAAACACAACAAGAATATAAAACTACAGGCCAATATTTCTGATGAACATAGATACAAAAATCCTCAATGAAATACTAGGAATCTAACTCCAACAACATGTCAAAAATTTAATATGTCATGGTGAACTGCTATTTATCCCAGGGATGAAGGAATGTTTTTAACATACGCAAATCAAGAAACGTGTACATCACATGAACAGAATTAAGGACAAAAGCCATAGGTTTATCTCAATAGATGTAGAAAAAAAATCACTTGTGAAAATTCAATGTGCCTTTATGATGAAAACTCTTAACAAACAACAATTCGTCATAGAAATAACATTCTTCAACATGTAAAAGTCCACATAAGACAAACCCTCGGCTAACAACAATGAATGTAGAAAAGCTGAAAATTTTTCTTCTAATCTTTCTTTGAAACAAACAAGGATGCCTGTTTTTATCATCCTTCTTCAACATAGTACTGAAATTTCCAGGCTAAGCAATTGGGCAAGAGAAAGAAATAAAGAGCATCCAACTTAAAAAAGAAAAGTGAAATTGTTCCTTGTTACAGATGGCAGGATTTTAGATATAGAAACTATCAGAACAGATAAATTCAGCATAGTTTCAGGATAGAAAATTAAAATACAAAGATCAGTAGTGTTTCTATAGTCCAATAATGAACCAGCTAAAAATAAATTAAGATAGCAATCTTATTCACAGTATGAACAAAAAATAACACCTAGCAATAAATTTAATCAATGAATTGAGAGACTTCTATAATGAAAATTACAAAACTCTCATAAAAGAAATTGAAGAGGACATGAGCCAAAGGAAAGACATCTCATGCTTATGAATTGGAAAAATTAACATTCTGAATGTGACCGTAGTACTCAGTGAAACCTATAGATTCAATGCAATCCCCATCACAATAGCAATGACATTATTCTCAGAAGTAGAAAAATTTCTAAAATTTGTGTGGAACCACAAACGACCTCAAATAACCAAAGCAATACTGAGCAAAATAGACAAAGCTGGAGGGATGATATCACTTAACTTCAAAATATACTACAAAGCTATAGTAACCAAACAGCATGCTAGTGGTATTAAAATAGATTCATAGCCCAGTGAAACAGAAATAAATTCACACATTTAGAGTCCACTAATTTTCTACAAACTTGCTAGGAACATACATTAAGGAAAGTACACCTTCTTCAATAAACAGTGCTGAAAATCTTGGACAGCCGTATACAGAATATTGAAACTAAACCCCGGTCTCTCTTCATATCCAAAAAGCAGCTCAAAAAGGATTAAATACTTAAATATAATGACTTGAATCTAGAAAACTACTGGAAAAAGACTCTGGAGAAATATTTCAGGTTATTGGTGTAGGCAAGGACTATATGGCTAAGACTTGAAAAGCACAGACAACAAAACAAATAGGCGAAGGGGCTATATCAAAGTAAAATGCTTCTTCACAGTCAAGAAAACAATCAGAATGAAGAGACAACTTTTAAAATTGGGACAAATATTTGTAAACTATTCATCTGTCAAGGAGCTAATATCCAGGTTATTCAAGGAAATCAATTCAATAGCAAAACCTAAAAATAAATAATCGATTAAGTGAACAAAGAATCTGAAAAGAAACAAAACTACAAAACTACAAACGAATATATTTTAAAAATTCAACATCACTAATCATCAGGGAAATGCAAATCAACATCACAATGAGATATTATCACACCTCAGTTAGAATGCTTACTATCAAAAAGATTTTTTTAAATGACAAATGCTGCTAAGAATGTGGAGAAAAAAATAACTTGTACATGGTGACTGGGAATGTAAATTGAAATGGCCATTTGGAAAAACAGTTTTGAAGTTTTTCAAAAAAACGAAAATTAGAACTACCATATGATTCAGCAGTCTCACTACTAGGTATATAGCTAAAGGAAAGAAATTCAGTATGTTAAATAGTTACCTACATCCCCAGATTTATTGCAACTCTATTTTTTGTTTTTGGGAGGGAGTTTCGCTCTCGTCACCCAGGCTGGAGTGCAATGGCACAATCTCGGCTCAGAGCAATCTCAACCTCCCAAGCTCAAGTGATTCTCCTGCCTCAGCCTCCCGAGTAGCTGAGATTACAGGCATCTGCCAACATGCCTAGCTAAATTTTGTAGTTTTAGTAGAGATGGGGTTTTACCGTGTTGACCAGGCTGGTCTCAAACTTCTGACCTCAGGTGATTGGCCTTCCAAAATGCTGGGATTACAGATGTGAGCAACTGTGCCTGGATATTACACATCTTGTTACTAAGATATGTAATAGAATTAAACATCCATCAAAAGACAAAGGATAAAGAAAATGGGATATATATATGCACAATGGAATACTATTTAGCCATAAAAATGAAATTTTGTAATTAATGGCAACATGAATGAGCCTGGAGGTCATTACATTAAGTGAAATAAGTCAGGGACAGAAAGATAAATATTGCATGTCTACACTCAGACTAAAGCTTAAAAAAGTTGGAGCTTACAAAATTAGAGTGTAGAATTGCAGGTATTAGAGACAAGGAAGTGCAGTAGAGAGGGGAAGAGGGAAATTAAGTTGGTTTAGGGATACAAAATTAATGCTAAACAGAATAAATGAGTTCTGGTGTTCAGCACCAATGTAGGATAAATATGGTTAATTTTTTGTATACTTTCAAAGAGCTAGAGAAAAAAGTGTCATTTTCACAACTTTAAGAAATTCTATGTTGTCCACGATCAATATGCAAATAACACTGATTTGATCATTACACATTGTATACACATTGAAATATCAATATGTATCCTATAAATATGTATAATTATTACTTGTTAATTAAAAATAAAAGGAGAAAGAAAATTAGATCCGACTACATAGCATTCTATGGAAGAATTTGTATTTTTAAATTACCTTTTCCTCATAATTAAATAAATACATTTTTGTTAAAAAATTTAAAATTCTAACATCAGCATAAGCTTAAAGAAAAAAATAAAGAGTTGGTGAAAATACTTTTAACAGACATATGCAAATGAAGAGCATACTTAGTGTGTTTTGAAGTACAATTTCCCCACAAAATAGAACATTAGACAGAGATTATTGAGTAATCTAAAATTGTAAGTACTTTAAAGAATTTAAACAAATTTTTAACCTTCTTGGTAAATAAGGATTTGAAATGGGTTAGCCCACTATGTTGGCAAAAGTTCAATTTAAATTTTGATTAAAAGTCATGATCAAAAGAAGTGGGAAATAGTTTCTCTTACATAGTGAGAAACTAAAATATGCAACCCCTTTGGAGGACAGTTTAACAATACAATTGCAAATGAAAATGCATATATTCTAAGAATAACAGTACATTTTAGGACTCCTCCTAAAGAAATGTATGCACATAAAGTTGTATAAAAGTAAATTCACTATTATAAGAGTTTTCAATGACATAATGTTGAAGATGGTTTCAAAATGTATCTGTATTATAGGGGGACTATACAAACGGTGTTCTGTGCATACAATCTGAATTGTTATATACCACATTGTACCCTTAATGACGAAATGCTAGGACATATTGTTGAGGGTAAAGAAAGGTTGGAGGTAAATATAAATAATGTGAGGCATTGAATGTGAACTATTCTCCAGATTTTGACAAAATTGCATATATATTATGTACAATATATTTGCATTAAGAGATAGTGAACTTTCTCAATTAATAGAAAGAGGTTGAGAATATGACATCAAATTGGTATCAGTGGTTATTACGCTTAAGAAATTGGAGTAAAATTCATACACAGAATAATGTTTACGTATTACCGAGAAAAATTATGTCATATTTTACTTGCATAATTAAAACAAAAACTTTAGATGAGCTTAGCGCTACTTTACACATACTCTACATATTGATGCATCTGCACCTCTAAACTATAATGTCACAGCATTCCATATATTCCAAACAAAACGTGTTTGTTTGCCTAACAAATGTTTTTTGAATGCATACTATGTGCCAGACACTCTTCTTGACACTAAGGATATATCATAAAATAAATTGAAAAAGAATCCCAGTCCTAATGGATCTAATTTTCTAATTTTAATGTAAATGTATGTGTGCAAGGTACCTGCTCTAGGTTGAGTCCATTACTTTGAATTTCTGTCAGAGGTCAAATCGGCTCTATTGCTAATGAGCAAAATATTATGGCGGTTATTTTTCCTTCTTAATTTTCAGAAAATGATTGTTTTTTTATGACACAGGGTGTCACTCTTTTTCCCAGGCTGGAGAACAGTCACACAATCATTGTTCATTGTACCCTCAAACTCTTGGGCTCAAGTGACCCTCCAACTTGAGCCTCTCAAGTATCTAGAACTACAGATGCTTGTCATTATGCCCAGCTCAGAAAGTGATTCTAAAGCAAAATTAGAAAGAGTAAACAAGAAGTTTTACATTTAGGTCTGGAATTATTGTTTTTATCACTCTTCTACCACAATGAGACAACTCATTTCTGCTACTCTAATCGATAGAATCATTTTAATGTGAAGCTTTTGTTTAGAAACCTTCTATTATTGAAACATGAATTACCTCAGGTCATCTAATGTATTCTGCTCAAAGACAGATAGATGTTATATACGTAATGAGAGACATAAGATATACATATACAAGTTTGCATATGTAAATAGATGATAGGAATTTACGTAGGTAGATATAGATAATTTCTGATCATTACTTTTAAGCCTGTGAAATTCTCAAAAGAGAAATTTATGGAAATATAAAATAATATTGTGATGGTAAAAGTATCTCCATTAGGCCCAGCAATATTTTATTACAGCATGTCTTTCCACCCATGAGCTCTGGAGATCCTGGACACCCACTGGTGGGATAAAACTCCATGGCTAGGAATCGCTAGTTTAGCCATTCTGCTTCCAAATGAATAATGAAGACAAATATGATCATAATAATTCTTGTGCATGCTGAGTTCCCTACATATTATTTTCTCTGATGGAATATATGCCACAGGATAATATTTTAAAGCCAAATATCTACAGGAATACAAGGACATACATGCAAAATAGATAGGAAAAGCAATTGGTGCATTTTGTTGTGCCAAAAAATACATGATCAATCTAAAACTACATTTAAGGCAGATTTATTTTTACACACTGAGCAAAACATTTCTGAATATTAATGCATTATGCTCCTTTCTTCCCAACTTGTGACTGTCACGATCTACAGTTTTGTATTGTTTTGTTTTGTTTATTTCCCATGATGTCCCCTTTCTCTATTCCAATGCTGGCAGGTAATCAGTACTGGGGTCTGTTTTCTTCCCAAGGGGAATATATATTATATGGTAAAAATCACAGATAAGTTTGATTTGTCTGAAATTTTTGTTTTTGGAAGTTCTTACTATAACTAAGAGGATTCAAGTTATAGTAAAGGTATATATTTCTTCTATAGAGAAGATAATAGGGCTTTTTACGCTATACCAAATCCCACTGTAAATGAAGATTTCCTGGTCAAGGGGAGGAGAAAATGTGGAAGGGGTAAGAAGTGCTGTGTGAGAAATGGCTCAGTAATACCAATAGTCCCTAACCCATAAAGAATTATCTGGTAGTCCAATGCACTGCATTTTGAAGCATAGACAATCTCACAGAATTTCTCAAATTCTGGGCATGGAAATAAAGCAGCAGAAATATGCGTATATTTCCCAACATGTGGTGAAGGCATATTATAAATAATATTCCCTGACTCAAGCATGGTCCAGGAGAAGGTCAAAGAACCATGTGTGCAATATGCCTCATGTAGGTACATCCTGACAGTCCAATACCAGAGAGACTTTCAAATAATCAGTTTTGTGCCATTAACATCTTCCAGAATCTAATCACAGTACTGAGGGAGATATACGTGTGGGATGGGGCTGAAAAGTTTGAAGTTAATACTTCCTGGCATCCTCACAGAATGGTGTTTGAAATTTTGCAACTGAATTTGGGAAGGGAGGGACCACTTTTGTATGAGAACTCCAGTCGATTTTTATTAGTATAAAATAGAATTCCTTCATTCTTAACTTTAAAAATGGGATTAATGTAAAATTTAGGAAAACTTTAAATAACTAAGGACATGTCTGAAACAGTTTTTAAATTTTACATATTTTAATTTCTATTATTTCTCAATATTAAATTTAACATTCTTAATGAATTTGGCATCAATTTCAATATTAAAAAATCTACCATATTTTCTACATGCATTAGAAATAATTTGAAAATTTGAAAGGATATTTTACTAAGGTATATAACATGATAATAAATAATAAATTTATGGACGTATTCACAGTAATACTCTACCTGTCTGAGTACTCTCAAATTCACCCTGAAACAAAAATAAACTATAGAGTGTATCTGAGTAACCAAAAGAGATTTTATGAAACCCATGCCTTGAAATCTCATGTCCTTTCCTCATTGAAGGGCCCTCAAGACACCTCTCAAGGACCATTAACTTTAATTATATACACATCTAATAAACTTGATTATTGGCATTACCTTCCCAGAGCAGATATAACCATTTTAAAGGAAACTGTAAAGAGCAGGCTCAAGAGCTTGGAAACCACAGCTGGCTGGATCCATTTAGTGTAAAGCACTGTATAGCCTCCATTCACCTGCACCTCTGCTTTGAACCCCAATAGGGTAGAACTACTTTCTTAAAAAGTAACAAATTCAATTGTTTGAATCCTCTGTGGAGGTAACAATCAATGAAATGTAAGGAAAGAATCACTGCCACAATAGTTTTCCATGTTAATTCTCCAAATAGATTCATGCAATTTATTCTTCCAGTCCCAGCTTCTTAATAGAATTGTTACTATTTAGGTCTTTAAGAGATGAAACAATGGTTAGCTCTAAATAAAAAATAAATGTTCTATACATTCTTTTCTTTTTCTTTCTTTCTTTTTTTTTTTTTTTTTAAGAGATGGGTCTTGGTCTGTCACCCAGGCTGGAATGCAGTGACATGATTATAGCGATTATCGCTCACTGCAGACTGGAACTCCTGGGCTCAAGGGATCCTCCCACTCAGCTGGCTGAATTGCTGGGATTACCAATGTGAGCCACTGGTCCCAACATTGTGATTTCGTTCATACGTAGATGTTAGGTTGAGAAAGAAAAGTGGATTTACAGTAGAGAACTTTTTGTTAAGTGTTTATTATTTTTTGAATTCTTGCTTAATGTGACAATAAATTGTTTCCCTATGTTCATAGGTTATAATTTTACTTAACTGGGTTTTCCATCCTTTTCTGAATGTTATAATAAAAAAACTCTCTGGAAACATGTTGAAACTATTTTAGTTTGAATAAATGGTAGAAACTATATCTTTTTCATATTATATTTTGTATCTATCTTACTTTTCCTGAACTCCAGTCCAATGGATGGCAATTTCCACTTGAATCTCCAATGTCATAGTTGTCTTCACATTTCCAAATTTAAACTGACCAACCTATTTAACTCACCCCCTTCTTCCAGTGACTCCTGATATTCTCCCAGTCTTGCTCAACATTTTCCAGTTTATTTTTATCTAAAATTTTGGAGCCATCATCACTCCTCCCAGCCTTCCTCGGCATCTCCCCCTATATCTAATCAGTCATTATAGTTTATAGATTTTTTTTAGGAAAACTTAAACCATTTTTTCATCTCACTGCCTTCATTATAGTTTTGGCTGCTCATAATTGAAAGGTTTTTATTGAATCAACCCCATGCTAGCTCACTCAGACTGCAACTAGGCGTCTCTCCGGGACTCTGCTGCCATATTATCCTGTAAGCACTTCTTAAATAAAGTGAGATCTCCTCAAAAGCTTCTTATTTTTTCTGTAATGTTCTAAGTCACCTATGTGGCCTTTTGTGTTCTCCATAGTCTAATTTCCTTAACATAGGATCTTCTTTTTCTCTCTCTTATAAAATAGGAAAACTCACTGCAGCCTTTGCAGTTTTACACAGGTTCCTTCTGTCCTCTGAGTCGCCATTTTCCTTGACCTGTATCTGTTGGAACGGGGGTTCTAATACATTTTTTTTCAAGGCTTGTCTCACAGCTAGTGCCTTCTACATCATTCTCTGGCCATTGTACCGCATTACTCATCCTTTTCTGCCCTGAACTTCTGTAAAACTAACTGCTATATCACATACGTCACATTTACTTTGAAAGGCTTTGTTTTTATAGTTCAGGATAGAATACAAACTCCTTGAGGCAGGAATAAGTCTTATATGAATATGACAATAGTATCAATCAAATAACCTTTATTGAGCTTTTATTATACTTGTTCTAAGAATATATATTATCTATTTATGTCTTACAAGACACAAAGAGATCTAGTAGTGTTTACAATAATTGAGTGGCAGAAGCTACATTTAAATACAAGGTGTCTGACTTCTTTGCTTCTGCTCTAAACTATGATCTTAGGTTACATTCTTATCTCCCATGTGCACAACACAGATCTGCACATAAGAGACATGTTCTTCAAAATATTTTTAATAAAATGAGTGAGTCAAAATCCTGAAAGATTGAATAGTCAGTATTCTTTACATGTCTTTTATATTATTTAAACTGCCTCTCACAATGGAATACCTAAAATATCTGGATTTGCCACTAACTTTGCTTCTCCACATCCATATTCTTCCTTTCAGCTACATCAATAATTTTTCAATAGCCCAAACAATTTTCTTACTGCAGGTTTAATGAAACCAGTAAAGCTAAAACATTCTGAGTACTCAGCAGTGACAGTGTCAGTAAGCAATTAATCTCCAACAGTTCACCTACCATGTGTGAACATTAGAGCTCAATTCAGCTCCTCACATGACTCTACATCCTAATTCTCTCCTGGAAAAGAAAGTCTGTAAGCCAAAAACAGAGCATCAAGAAAATAGTAAGAAAAAAATGATAGCAATAGAAATGAGTTTTTCATCTATAAAAAAAGGATGAGCATATTTTTCATTGAGAAAAACAATTCTGATCTTGGATATTTTTTGATTGGTTACATTTTGGCTTGCCTCATTTTCACCCTCTGCAAAATAGGTTTCACAGTATTTGTGCATTAGAAGAGGACATTGTAGGACTTAATTAAAGCTTATAAAACATAGAGGGATCTTTTCTGTAATTACTTTGCCACTCACCTTTGTCATTTATCTTTCCTCCAGAGAGCCATATCTTTTATCCGGTGCAATATAGAAGAAAACCACAGAACACCATGTGATGCAATTGTGGAAAAGAATTTTATGCAGCCGTAAATAAGTAGCAACATAAGGCAATACTTGGCAAGATAAAATTCCAGCATACATATGCTGCAAAAATAAAGTACAGACTTTGTCACTGTGTCAGCTTCTACTCTTAGCCCACTAGAATCTATTCTCAAGAGAACACTGTCAGAGTGATCCTTTAAAAATATAAGACCAATGCTCTCATTTTCTCAAACTCCTCATGGTTTCCCATCTTCGTGAGAATAAAAGCCAAAGACTTGACAAGAAGCCACTCACTCTTTGATCCTTTCTTTTTTCTCTAACCTCACATTCTATTTCCTCCCAAATCATGTTGGTTTCCTTGCCAGGTGAGTGCCTGTCTCATGTATTCTGCCTGGCTCATTTGCTTTTTAGCCAAATCTCTGCATGATTCATTTCTTTTATCTTTCCTTCAGGTATTTGCACACATGACACTTTGTTAGTGAGCCTTGTTTGAGCATCCTATTAACAATGGTACCCTGACATTTGCCCTTATTTTCTTTTCTTTTCTTTTTTTTTTTTTTTTTTTGAAACAGAGTCTTGCTCTGTCACCCAGGCTGGACCACAGTGGTGTGATCTTGGCTCACTGGGACCACAGGTGCATGCCACCATATCTGGCTAATTTTTTTTATTTTTAGTAGAGATGGGGTTTCCCTATATTGGCCAGGCTGGTCTCAAACTCCTGACCTCGTGATCCGTCTGCCTTGGCCTCCCAAAGTGTTAGGTTTACAGGCATGAGCCATGACCTTTGACCTCTTTAATTTTCTTCCCTGTTAGAGTTTTTCCATAATCTTTCTCACCATATGACAGGCTATATATTAAAATTGTTTGTTTATTGTCTGTTTCTCCTTACTAGTTTGTATACTCCATGTGCATAGGAATATTGAGTTGTTTTATTTACAATTTACTACCTGGAAAACTGCTGTCACAAAGTTGGTTTTACTGTGGTAAATATATATTGAATAAATAAATGAGCTGAAAATATTTCAAATCTAAAAATGAAAATGAGGTGGTATGAAACATAGTCAAGCAGGAATTTTCTACAGGAGTAAAAATGCCTGTGTATTTACAGATAAAATTTTTCATTTTACATATATTATTTTTTGCTATATTAAAAGTCATATGATTACTTAGGCTATTAAATAATTTAATATTTATTCATAACATTTGGATATGTAGCATTTCCTCCAAATTATGGGAAATAGTTCAAAAAAGGGTGGTCTTGTATCCCATAAAGTTGCCAAAAAATTAACATTTTAAAAACTAAAATATCCTGCATTGAACGATCACTTTTGTATCCCTATTCCCCGGACGTTTTAATACATGCATCAAAGAAAAATGGGACGTAGGGGATATTGATAGAGGGAGGCTACGTAGGTGCAGAATAAAAATAGAAATGTACACATTTTAAATATCATGGAAAAGGGAAGAGTTTTAGTTGAAATAAATCTTAATTTGATTTTATAGATGTTCATGCCAATAAATGGAATGTAAATATATGTTGCATGATAATTAGTAATAATGAGCTTAATTTTATTCTTTATTATTCATATGCTACATGGAATTTTTTACGTCAAGGTAGTGAAATAAAAAATAAGCAGGGTATAAAGAAAAAAGTGACTCGTCTCTCGAAGAAGTTCAAATCATGTCATATGAAGTTGAAAAAAAAAAGAAGGTAAGTAGGGGGAAATAAAACCCTATTAAATATATATATATATATATTACAAAGAAGATAAAGTAAACTTGATTTGCTTGCCCCCAAAGCAATATACAAGGACCAGACACAGGACAATATCAATGCAAAAAGAATTTGGTGGAGAATTTTCCATTCTCAAATGGCATGCCTGGGTGGTAATATAATTTGTACCAATATATCTGCTCATGTACAAAATGGCTGAGTATAAGATTGGAGTAATTAAAACAGGGATTCAAGTATTAGAACAATAGATAAAAATCCTGCCTTGTTAGGTAATTAATTTAATTAATTTATTTAAAAAATCTTTAAATACAACTCTACATAAAATTATTAATAATTAGAGTTGAATCCAGAGAGAGAACACTTTGCCACAGGCAAATTTCAGGGTTGTTGTCTAAGAACAAATTTATAAATCTAATATAAATTTTATTTATTTAGAAGGTTATAAAATTTAGAAATATTTATCAAATTTTGAAAACATACCCTTTAATTTCATTTCCGAAAATGTATCATAAATTATTGTATACTGCAGCATTGGTTATAATAGTAAAAGGCTGCAAACCATTTACACTTCTAAAAAGAGTGGATGGGTTAAGTAATTTATGTTATATCCAAATATTTGACCAACCTACATACCTATTTAAGTAATGTTATAGGAGAAAAATTAATGATAAATAATCATGTACAGGGTATATATACATTGTAATAAAATTTCAAATATATAAAACTGTTTGGATAGTGTAATTAAATAATTGCTATAAAATTAGCTTATAAATTAACTCATTAACTAATGTGGAGTACTATATAATATGTCACCTATAACATGAGTTTCATCTGATCACATACACACACATACACACACACACACATACACACACACACACTCACACAAAGATGACTGGCTTATCTAATTTTTAAAATTATTTTTGTTTTAAAATAAATGTCTAATACCTTTACAATTTTGTTAAATCTAGTGGAATGAGAGATAAGCTACTTGTAGTTATCTTTTCACATTCCATTGTTGACCCAACCATGTTGGTTCTACCTTCAAAATATTTCTAGAATTACTATTCATCTCCACTGAATATTTCAAAAGACTCCCAATGGTCTCTTTCCAGATTCATTGCCCTCAAGGATTTGTTTAATTATGTAACTATTTAAAATGCAATTTTGCTGAAATTCACTAAGATGCATCATAAGTAAGAAAAAATTGGAGAAGAAGATGGATTTCAATATTTTGAAGATGGGACTGAAGCAATTTCTTAGAACATGCATGATCAGTAGTGTTTTCCTATATGGAGAGCGTTTTACAGGACTATAACAACATGCATTCTAAGATTTTTGTTTTATTTAGCTTATTTTCATAACCAGCACACATAAAAGTTTTTTCCAATACATTAAGGTTGACATTTAAAAATTATGGAATTTGCCACATTCAGGTAACTTTTCAGCAATTATAGACACAGGGAATCTATGTATTTTTTTTCCACTTTCCAATCTATCTTGTAATATGTAATACTGTTAACTTTCTAATACAGGCTATTTTTAAAAAGTAATAATTTTCTTAAGCCTTTCTGGATTATTTTATATCAACATTTGTTTCAGCCTTATATTTAATACAAAGTTATCTAGAAAAAAAAGTTGTTAGAACACAGTGTAATTTATTTTCTGATTGAGCTTCTTAGTTTCACCGATTTGTGATAGGTTGATATAAACCTTAGAACACAAAAATAAATTATAGCATTTAGTTTTGCCTAAATATCATTGCAATAGGATAAAAGAAGCTCATTATACCATTATGTTTCAGTTTTTTATGTTCATCTTTATTTTATTTGTATTATTCTGAAATGTTACGACTGGTACTTCTTTAACAGACAGGATCATTTACAATTCTATGGTATTTTTTTTCACATGCAGAATTTATTTATGTAGACTCAAATAAGAATATGACTTCTTTTTGTTTCCATATGGCTTACTTAGTTCAACTGCATTGGGTTCTTCATAACTTCTATCAATAATAATAACAGAGAACACCATCACTTGTTCATCTTACTCCTCTCATGCTAGCTTTCCTGAGAAAGACACTTTATGAAACTTTCTCTTAGAAGGAACATATGGTTCACTGAGCATGTTGAAAATAAAACTGGAGACTAGAAACATTAATGAGGGATTCTGTATTAAGAGGAACATTGTGTTTGATATTTACTTTCAGTTGTCAAATAAAATACTATTTACTAATTTGTACTGCAATATTTATTGGAATAGGCATTTTCATCTTTTCAGCATTGGTCTAGAAAATGGGACTTCCTGTGTATTGTTGCTTACAAATTAATATACTATAGAAATGACATTTAAAACATATTTTTAAGAGCTACACTGAAGCCATGGCTATTTGTGTAAACCTGATTGAATCTACTAGTACATAGGCAAGTATTGGACTCCTGATTATAATAACCCTTCAGAAAATATCAATGAACTTCACTTGAGTCAGTACAATAAGGGCATTATTATCACTGGAAATGTTGCCCTGTAACTATATTAATGAATTAATTAGGTTTGATTTGTAGCAGCTTCATTGGTTTCACAATGAGCACACTGTGGAAGAAAATGAATCAGAAACAAATTACGTTTGTGAATGAATCTTACCTTTTTCTATGCACAATAAATAGCACTAGAAATTTGGATTTTGATTTATCTTACTAGTACAATTACTTTATTAATTATAAAATGCAAACAACATATCTTCCTTCCACTTCCTTACTTACAGAATTACTTTTGTAAGTCTATTTTTCTTTAATTTTTATTACATCAGACTTTAATTGAAGACAAATCTGGTTTCTGAACTCACCACAAACCTACTTAAAATATATTCAAGACTTACCTCTTTTTTCAAGATCTGACATGGGTTACCTATACATTGGATGTTTTTACTAGCACACACCCACAGCACACACAGAAACAGGTACACACAAACACCACATATGCATACATACACAAATAGATCTGCACCACACATAGGCACACATATATGAAAACATGCAAAGAAAAAGTACACATCTACACACATGCACACACACACACACACATCCTAGATGTTATTTTACTGATCAATGGGCTTTGACAAGACCTTTGGTTGGCCTATTCCCAGTTATTGATTTTTCACTATTCCACTTAGACCAGAAGGAAATTGGTAGTAATTCAATTTCCTATTACCCCATTTAGAAGTAAGGAATTAATGTCACAGTGAAGAAAAAAGAAAGTATATGCTGTATGAAGATGAAAAATGGTTTATTTTGGTAAGGGAGATGAAGAAAAGGGACTATTAAGAAGAATGGGAAAGATCAGAAAAAAAGGTAAAAAAAAGGTGAAGAAATGACTATGAAATATGACAAGGTAGACAAAGGAAGAGAGATGGGTTTGTACAATAAAAGAGATTCAGCAACCATATTCTTCACTTTTTCTGTCAGAATGGCTTTCTTTTCTCATAACATGGGAGAATATTTGCAAAAGGAATGAAGACACTTCCATTTTCCTCTGGCTTTTTTGGAAATAGAGTCTTCTCTGTTGAATTCTTAAATATAATAAAAGAAAGTAGTCTGACAAGACTGAAGAATGATTCAAAAAGAGAGCTCTATCATTTGACATATTTTTTTATGGTTCAGTAAAATTTCTCTTCCACTATCACCATTTCCAGCCAACTTGCAGTACCATGAGAAACTCAGAATGTCACTGATTTGAGCTCTTTATTACTAGAAATATGTATTATAAATTTTACCTTTGTTTAGAGTTCCTTTTCTCTTACTTTGTTAAAAGGACACTCATTCCCTAGTGTCACGTAAAACTTTTTTGTCAGATTTTTTCTTAAGGTAACATACTCTTTGGCAAAAGTCAATTAATTATCAAAACTAATATGTTCTCTATTGTTTTTATTGGATACATGTGGCCAGGGAGCAGAAGGAAAAGGATATTTTATTCCCCCTTTTATTTGTTTTTCAATTTACAACCATCTGGCATAAACCTGAAACTTGTGGCAGGGGTCCCATTAAAAAGAGGAATACAAAAACATGAGCAAGGGTTATTTTCATAACTGAGGATGAAAACTATATTCACATATTTATGGAGCCTTTGTTGAAAGATTAGTGTGATTACATATTTCAGAAATGTGACATTAGGCTTTGTCATGAATTATAAAATTAGGCAAACATTTGTGACTTGTCCATAAAGCATAGGTTATTAAATGGAAACTGTGTAGGACTTAATAATTAAGGGTATAGGTATGAAATTTAAGAACTTGGATTTTTTTTTCTGGCGCATTCTATCTAGCTGTGTGCTTACAGGCATTTCGAGATTTTCTTATATAAATGGGGATAATAAGGCAACTCCCTCAAAGGGTCGGTTTGCTGATTACATAAGAAAAATGCATATAAAACAATTAGCACTGTTCACTACTCTTCTAATTTTTCAGTGAATCTGTGTTTTTATTACCTGAGAAGAAAACATAGTTTTAGTCATGGAGTGAGGTCACAAAACTCTGTGATTTACATGATTTGATTTACATGATCATTCTTCTGCATGTGGATCCAAATGTTAACATTGAAAGGAATTTTAAGCAGTAAATAGGGTGCATTTTGAGTTAAAATTTTAAAAGGCTGGCACGGTGGCTCATACCTATAATCCCAGCACTTTGGGAGGCTGAGGCAGGCAGACCACCCGGGATCTGAAGTTTGAGACCAGCCTGGCCAACATGGTG
>NW_016107382.1:788603-802368 GCF_001604975.1 Cebus imitator | reverse complement strand
AAAAAAAAAAAAAAAAAAAGAAATGCCATACACTAAAAACCAGAAAAAGCAGAATAATCTACAAAATTATACTTTTGAGCTTATCTGAGAGCTAAGCTTGCAGGGCGGCCACAGAAACTGAATTTCAGAGAGTACCAAACACCTCTGAGGAGAGATGGAGACACATAAAATGTTACAACTTTGGCAGAGAATATAAAAAGAGGTAGAAACTATCAAGGCAAAAAGAAAAAAAGCCTGTACTTTTAACAAGTTATTAAAAGCCAAGTGTGAACTAGTGTGCCAGTTTAAAATCCTAGGGACACCTAGGCATAAAGGAATAGTAACCTGGGGATCTGTTAATTTACAGAATAAAGGAAAACTAAGGTGCAAATAGAATTAAGGTTGCTAAGCAGTGGATCTCAAAATGGGAAAATAATCCAGATTATTTGTGTGGACTTGATGTAAGAACAAAGTAGAATATTGAAAAAGAGGGGTCAGAGTCAGAAAGACATTTTAAGATGCAATATTGAGGCCTTGAAGATGCAGAAAAAAGCTATCACTTAAGGATTACAACTGCTATCTGAAAGATGGAAAATGCAAAGCAATTAATTATTTCCCACAGACTCCATAAAGTTCATGAGCCTTTCAATACATGAATTTTCATCCAGCAAAACTTCTAAAACATAGGCCACATAAGACAATAAATTTGTGTCCTTTAAAGTCAGTTTACTTGTTTGGTAATTTGCTACAGTATCTACAGACAACTGATACGAATATCAAGACTGATGACTTCACTCACGCACCAAGATGACAGATATTGGCGAATTCCTTAATTATTATTACTATTTCGAGACCGGGTCCTGCTATTTTACCCAGCTCTCACAATGAGGCTTTCTGGGAAGATAAGCATAGGTTTCTAGGCAGGTTCAAAAGTTGAGAGAGAGCAAGAAGTGATTGGGTTTGGTGTTTTATTCTGATTACGTTGTGGAGCTAGGGTTTTCCTGCATGAGCTGAGCTTACTTGATTTGAAGTTCCTGACAACAACAAATAAGGGAGTTGATCTCTCTCTCTCCCTTTCTCTCTTTCTTGTTGGAGTTTCACTCTTGTCGCCTAGGCTGGAGTGCAGTGGCACGATCTCAGCTCACTGCAACCTCCTCCTCACCTCCGCCTCCTGGATTCTCCTGCCTCAGCCTCCCGAGTAGCTAGGACTATAGGTACACCACCAAGCGCGGCTCATTTTTTATATTTTAGTAGAGATCGGCTTTCACCGTGTTAGCCAGGAGAGTCTAGATCTCCTGACCTTGTGACCCACCCGCCTTGGCCTCCCAAAGTGCTGGAATTACAGGCGTGAGCCACCACGTCTGGCAGAGCACCCGAAATTTCTTATTAGCTTTCATAGAAGTGAGGCAGAATGCAAAGTGATATGTGTTGGGCATGAAAGCTATTCACAGACATCAAAATAAAATCTAATTTTCTATTACAGTTTACAGGTGTCACCAAATTAGAAGCTTCTGTTCTTCCATACACAATGTTAAGAAAATGTAAACACAAGCCACATAATGGAAAAAAAAATACATATATATATATTTCACAATAGCATTGTGCCCAAAATATTAAAAGGTGCTCTTACGACTCAGTAAGAAAAACAATAAAATATAAACTATGGACAAGATTTGAAGTGGTATGAAGAATATATGCCATTAATAAACATATGAAAAGATGTTGAACATTTTCCACCAGCAAAATGAAAATTAAAACCACAGTGTGATACCCATATGTATTCATTACAATGGGTAAAATTTAAAAAAAGTCTGACAGATTGAAGTCTTGGCAATATGGATCAAATGAAACTCTGATATTTGCCGGTAGAAATGCAAAATTATACAGACACTATCTGTAAAACAGTTTGAAAGTTTCTTGTGGGAGTAGAGCACCTGAAATGCAATTAGAGCACCTCATTGTAAAGTTACATAAACAATTATGAGATGATCATATCATGTCACTTCTAGTTATTTACTCAAAATAAATGCAAATATAGGGCTACACAAAGACCTGTAAACAAATATTTATAACAAATTTATTCATAATGGCTAAAAACTTAGAAAAATGCCTCCATCAATCTGAAAGTGGGTAAAGAAATTTTAGTATATCCACACAATAAGATACTACTGAAAAATTAGATGGAATGAACTACTGATGTATGCAACAAAATGGAAACTCTAAAGCAATATGTTAAGTAAAAGAAGCCAGATATGAAAGACTAAATATAGTGTTCTTTCATTTACATTGATAATCTGGAAATTGCAAAACCAAAGGGAAAGAAAGTAAATACATTTTGCCAAGAACTGGGGTGAGACAAAGTAATGGACTAAAAAGGAACTGATGGCAAAAAATCCAGAACACAGGAATCTTCTATGTTCTCATGGTAATAGTGCTTTTACATTACTATTCATAGTTGTCAAAACTCATTCAACTTTGTATTTTAAAATGGCACATTTTTAATGCAAAGTATACCTTTGTATATAGGTGGGACAAATAGGGCAAAATGTTGATAAATGTTGAAAGAGTGCATACATGTGCTCATTGTGCCATTCTTCCAATTTGTTTTTCTTTGGGTGGGGTGTGATTATAATAATACACTTCATAAATAAATGAAAATAGTTAATTATTTCACTTTATATGAGAGATAAGATTTATCCCATAAAAGATTCACTTCAAGATGTGTCCCAACATAGGTTGTTTGAAGACTTTAAGATTACAAAAATATTTTTCCATGTCTACAGCAATGATGGAGAAGCACTAAGCTATAAAAAGTGATAATGGAGGGCATCTTAGTAGAAAAGACTTGCATTCAATTCTCAGCCAATTTAATTAATCAAGTTTTTAGGCTATGTGACGTATTTTCCCTACCACTAAAGTAAGAAAAACTATGTTAACTAGTATGGTTAACCACATTAGATTAATCAACCTGTATAAAGTGACTCTCATGTAATAGTGTCTATGAGGTGGCCCACTAAATTTTCTATAAAATTTTTCAGTTCCATAAGTCAGCGTATCACTGATGCCTGACTACCATAAAACATAAATGAAGTTTTCTCTTTTTTCATAAGTAACCTATGAGATCTCAATTCAGGTATTACAGGAAGTTTTCATGTATCTAAACATTCTATACACTGCTCTATGTTATATAGCATTGTCATCATTTGTGCTTTAAAATATAATATTGAAAGGTCCTGTAAAAATAAGTATGCATTATGTGGCATAATCAAAAGATTAATTCATGATGAAATAGTGTGCAAATTAGTTGGAAACAAAGAGCAGAATTAATAATTCTTTACATTTACTAAAATATTCGAACACTATATATATATATATATATATATATATATATATATACACAACATATATTAGGTGTTCTAATACAAATCTATGTTAAATGCAAAATCTTGGAAATGAGTGTATTACTCTTATTCATTTTTTTTGTTGTTATTTCACAGTCAAAGTAGAGGATCATTTTTATTTATACTTTTCTATATTTTCCAGGTTTTTTTTTTTTTTTTTAATTTAAGTTCTGGAATACATGGGCCAAAAGTGCAGGTTTGTTACATAGGTATATATGTGCCATGGTGGTTTGCTGCACCCATCATCCCGTCATCTACATTAGGTATTTCTCCTAATGCTATCCCTCCCCTGGCTCCCCACCCCCCAAAAGGGCCCTCATCTGTGATATTCCCCTTCCTGTGTCCATGTGTTCTCATTGTTCAACTCCCGCTTATGGGTGAGAACATGCGGTGTTTGGTTTTCTGTTATTGTGTTGGTTTGCTGAGAATGAGGGTTTCCAGCTTCATACTTCTACCTACAAAGGACACAAGCTCATTCTTTTTTTATGGCTGCATAGTATTCCATGGTATATATGTACCACAGTTTCTTTATCCAGTCTATCATTGATAGGTATTTGTGTTGGTTCCAAGTCTTTACTATTGTGAATAGTGCTGTAATAAATATACATATGCATGTGTATTTATAGTAGAATGATTTATAATCCTTTGGGTATATATCCAGTAATGGGACTGCTGGGTCAAATGGTATTTCTGGTTCTAGACCCTTGAGGAAGTGCCACAATGTCTTCCACAATAGTTGAAATAATTTACACTCCTACCAATGGTGTAAAAGTGTTCCTATTCCTCCACATCCTCTCCAGCATCTGTTGCTTACTGACTTTCTAATGATCGTCATTCTAATTGGCGTGAGATGGTATCTCACCATGGTTTTGACTTGTATTTCTCTAATGGCCAGTGACGATGAGCTGTTTCTCATGTTTTTTGGCTGCATAAATGTCTTCTTTGAGATGTGTCTGTTCATATCCTTCACCCCCTTTTTTATAGGGTTGTTTGCTTTTCTCTTGTAAATTTAAGTCCTTTGTAGATTCTGGATATTCGCCCTTTGTTAAATGGATAGATTGCAAAAATGTTCCCCCATTTGGTAGTTGTGTGTTCACTCTGATGATAATTTCCTTTGCTGTGAATAAGCTCTTTAGTTTTATTAGATCCCATTTGTCAATTTTGGCTTCTGTTGCCATTGCTTTTGGTGTTTTAGTCATGATGTCTTTGCCCGTGCCTATGTCCTGAACTGTATTGCCTAGGTTTTCTTCTAGGGTTTTTATGGTCTTAGGTTTTACATTTAAATCTTTAATTAATCTTAATTTTTGTATAATGTGTAAGGAAGAGGTCCAGTTTCAGTTTTCTGCACATGGCTAGCCAGTCTTCCCAACACCATT
Organism: Cebus imitator; assembly: GCF_001604975.1. Lineage (NCBI taxonomy): Eukaryota > Metazoa > Chordata > Mammalia > Primates > Cebidae > Cebus > Cebus imitator. Next base: position 797,612 of record NW_016107382.1, on the reverse strand, counting down.
TATTAAATATAGAATCATTTCCCCATTGCTTGTATTTGTCAGGTTTGTCAAAGATCAGATTGTTGAAGATGTGTAGCATTATTTCTGAGGCCTCTGTTCTGTTCCACCAGTTTATATATCTGTTTTAGTTCTAGTACCATGCTGTTTTGGTTACCATAGACCTGTAGTATACAGTACAGGTATAGGTATACTACCGTGAAGTCAGGTAGTGTGATGCTTCCAGCTTTGTTCATTTTGCTTAGGATTGTCTTGGCTACATGGGTTCTTTTTTGATTCCATATGAAATTTAAAGTAGTTTTTTCTAATTCTGTGAAGAAGGTCAATGGTAGCTTGATGGAGATAGCATTGAATCTATAAATTACTTTAGACAGTAAGGCCATTTTCAGGATATTGATTCTTTCTATCCATGAGCATGGAATGTTTTTCCATTTGTTTGTATCCTCTCCTACTTCCTGTAGTGGTGGTTTGTCGTTCTCCTTGAAGAGGACTACAAGGGATATGAAGGTCTCTTCACATCCCTTGTAAGTTGTTTTTCTAGGTACTTTATTCTCTTTGTAGTATTTGTGAAAGGGAGTTCACTCATGATTTGGTTCTTTTTTTTCTATTAGTGGTGTACAGAAATGCTTGTTATTTTTGCACATTAATTTTGTATCCTGAGACTTTGCTGAAGTGTCTTATTAGCTTAAGGAGATTTGGGCTGAGACAGTGGGGTTTTCTAAATATATAGTTAGGTCATCTGCAAAAACAAAATTTGACTTCCTCTCTTCCTATTTGAACCTGCTTTATTTCTTTCTCTTGCCTAATTGCCCTGGCCAGAACCTCCAATACTATGTTGAACAGGAGTGTTGAGCAAGGGCATTCTTGTCTTGTGCTAATTTTCAAAGGGAATGCTTCCAGCTTTTGCTTATTCAGTATGAGATTGGCTGTGGGTTTGCTATGAAAACTCTTATTATTTTGAGGTATGTTCCATTAATACCTAGCTTATTGAGAGTTTTTAGCAAGAAGTGTTGTTGAATTTTATCCAAGGCCTTTTCTGCATCCACTGAGACAATCATGTGGTTTTTGTCATTGGTTCTGTTTATGTGATGGATTATGTTTATTGATTTGCATATGTTGAATCAGCCTTGCATCCCAGGGAAGAAGCCAACTTGATTGTAGTGGATAAGCTTTTTGATGTGCTGTTGGATTCTGTTTGCCAGCATTTTATTAAGGATTTTTGTATCGATGTTCATCAGGGATGTTGCCCTGAAATTTTCTTTTTTTGCTGTGTCTCTGCCAGGTTGGCTGGGCTCATAAAATGAGTTAGGGAGGAATCCTTCTTTTTTATTGTTTGAAATAGTTTCAGAAGGAATGGTACCAGCTCCTCTTTATACCTCTGGTAGAATTCTGCTGTGAATTTGTCTGGTCCCAGACTTTTTGGTTGGTAGGTTATTAACTGCTGCCTCAATTTCAGAATTTGTTATTGGTCTAGTCAGGGATTCGACTTCTTTCTGGTTTAGTCTTGTGGGGATGTATGTGTCCAGGAATTTATCCATCTCTTCTAGATTTTCTAGTTTATTTGCATAGAGGTGTTTATAGTATTCTGTTCTGGTAGTTTGTATTTCTGTGGGGTTGGTGGTGATATCCCCTTTATAATTTTCTATTGTGTTCTTTTTGATTCTTCTTTCTTTTCCTCTTTATTAGTCTGGCTAGCAGTCTATCCATTTTGTTATTTTTTTTTCAAAAAACCAGCTGCTGGATTCATTGATTTTTTGAAGAGTTTTTGTTTCTCTATATCCTTCTGCTCTAATCTTAGTTATTTCTTGTCTTCTGCCAGCTTTTGAAGTTATTTTAATTGTGATGTTAGGGTGTTGATCTTGCTTCTCTAGTTCTTCTACTTGTGATGTTAGGGTGTTGATTTTAAATCTTTCCTGCTTTCTCCTGTGGGCATTTAATGCTATAAATTTCCCTCTGAACACTTGTTTAACTGTGTCCCAGAGATTCTAACATGTTGTGCCTTTCTTTGTTCTCATTGATTTCAATTAACTTATTTCTGCCTTAATTTTGTTATTTACCCACTAGTCATTCAGGAGCAGGTTGTTCAGTTTCCATGTAGTTGTGTGGTTTTGAGTGACTTTCTTAATTCTGAGTTCTAATTTGATTGGACTGTGGTCTGGGAGACTGTTATGATTGCTGTTCTTTTACATTTGCAGAGGAGTGTTTTACTTCCAATTATATGGTCTATTTTAGAATAAGTGCAATGTGGTGCTGATAAGAATGTATATTCTGTTGATTTGGTGTGGAGAGTTTGGTAGATGTCTATTAGTTCTGCTTGGTCCAGAGCTGAGTTCAAGTCCTGAATATCCTTGTTAATTTTGTGTCTCATTGATGTGTCTACTACTGACAGTGGGGTGTTAGAGTCTCCTAGTATTATTGTGTGGGAGTCAAATTCTTTTTGTAGGTCTCTAAGAACTTGCTTTATGAATCTGGGTGCTCTTGTATTGGGTGCAAATATATTTAGGATAGTTAGCTCTTTTGTTGCACTGATCCCTTTACCATTATGTAATGCCCTTCTTTGTCTGTCTTGATCTTTGTTGGTTTAAAGTTTGTTTTATCTGAAACTAGGTTTGCAACCACTTCTTCTCCTTCTTTTTTTCTTTTTTTTTTTGTTAATTTCCATTTGCTTGGTAAATATTTCTCCATCCTTTTATTTTGGTCCTCATGTATTTTTGATTGCAAGTAAAATAATTTTACTTATTGCAGCAATGTTTGTAAACAAAGATTAGGAGAAAAACAAATGTTCCTCGAAGGGGATTGATACGATTAATTATTATACATCTGTATAATAGAATTCTATGTAATAAAAAGAGGAGTTTTATTTTTATAACAAAAATAGGTTGTTATTAATGAATTTTGAGAAATTAAAAATATTTTTTTGATAAAACATTTAGATTCAGGGTACAGGTATAGGTTTGTTACATGGGTATATAGCATGATACTGAAGTTTGGGCTTCTATCACTCTCAAAGTGAAGAACATACTCAATGGGCAGTTTTTCAAACTTACCTCCCTCACTGCCTCCCATCTTTTGGAGTCCCCAGTTACAACTGTTCCCATATTTATGTCTGTGTGTACCCAATATGAGGTCCGACTTATGAGTGAGAACATATCGTATTTGTTTATTTCTTTGTCTACTTAAAATGACACTTTGTCATGAAACCTCTTCTAATCTTGTTTAATAATTCTGTTCTCCATATACTCCAACCTCCTAACCAAACATAATCACTTCCTTCAATTTATTTATGCAGCACTTGTTTTACTTCCAAAGCTCTAAATTGGGCATATATAATATTTGCATTATTTTTCTCATTCTACCAGATTTTAATCACAAAGCATTCAGAAAGTTAGATAATGTGTAAAGCCTCAGTTTTCTCTTGTGTAGAATGGGTATAAAGTTGCTCGTTCATTTGTTTAACAGAGTTGCTGAAGAGATACAAAAAACATAGAGTTGCTGAAGAGATAGAAATATGCATTTGTTATCTGGTGGACTATTATTTTTAAAATATTAAGTAAATAACAAGGCCAACCAGATATTTAAGATTTCTATGGCCTGAAGAGTGAACTTCTAAAGACCTGAAAGAGAAGAGCTGGATCCAAGGAAACTCCTGGATAAGATAAAGAGACAACACAGCAGGCAGTTATGTGGACCATAGGTGAAACTAGAATTGAATGGTGTACTATATATTAAACTAAAATCAAATAATGATAAAAAAAAAAGTCACTGGTAGAATAAAGAGACGAAAACTCTAATTAAATGCTTAATATATTTTGCATCACATATACATACTTCTTGAAACTGGATTGAATTCAGAAACAACCCTAGGAAACAGAGAGAGAACATCTAAAATTGGCTAAGCCTGCATTCTCTAACTAGCATAATAAAATTGAGGTTTAAAAATACAATTTGAATTGCAATTAAGAAGAAAGAAAATTAAATAATAAATATCTTGATTTCTATATGCACCCATAAAGAAATAGGCACAGCAAGACAATCTAATGGTTTCCATGGAGATTAGGCCTTAATACCAGTTATATCTGGGTTCAAATTTCATCTTTCTCATTTACTAAATATAATTTTGAGAAAACCATGTAAAGTCCCTGACTTAAAGTTTACCCACCTGTATAAATTAGATACTGTTAGTATATAATTAATTAGATAATTTAGAAGGTACAATAACACAATGAATTTAAAAGTTAGTCACTGTGTTTAGAACAAAGTGAGCATTTAATAAGTGTACTATACTACTATTATTATTTAGAGTAATATTTTAAATTCTGTCTGGCATAGTATGTGTTTCCTATTTCATCAGGCTATTATTTCTTAAATATGGCATCACTTATGAACCTAATTTATAATCCCAACCAAACTTGTTAAGTGTTTATTGAATTGTCACTAGATTTTCCCAATCACATATATTTCCATTAGTTGGCTTACAAAATTCCTTCCAAAGGGCCAAACTATCAGGCACTATAATATAAAGCAAAAACATCTTGATGAGGAAGAAATAAAATTTATTGAATGAGGTGTTTCATAAAGAACAAGATTCAGTAGAAAGCTTAACAAGCTACCTTAGGGTAAAGTGAGGTAATGCTAGAGAAAAACTGAAATAAGACAAAAGGTGAAAGATACTTGTAAGTTTCTGTGTACATTAGGGGTAGAAGTCTTGGCTGTACATATAAGCATATCTCAGAGATATGATTCCACACCACAACAATAAAGTGAGTCATACAATTTTCTTGGTTTAGTGCATGCAAGAGATATATTTGCACTACTCTGTAGTCTAACTTTGCAATAGCATTAAGTCTGAAAAATGACGTATATGCCTTAAAGAGATTTTATTACCAAAAATGCTAACAATTATCTGAGCCAGCAGTGAGCTGTATACAATCTTTTTGCTGGCAGAAGGTCTGCCTTGATATTAATGGCTGCTGATTAATCAGGGTGGTAGTTGCTGAAGATTGGGGTCATTGTGGCAATTCTTTAAAATAAGACAAAAAGAAGTTTGCCACATCAATTGATTCTTTCTTCCATAGAATATTAGTCTGTAGTATGTGATGATGTTTGATAAGTATACTAAATTGGTAAAATTAGTCTCAATCCTCTCAAACTCTGTCACTGCTTTGTCAATTTAATTTATGTAATTTTCAAAATGCTTCATTGTCATTTCAACAGTGTTCACAGCATCTTTACCAGGAGTAGATTTGATCTCAATAAACCATTTTCTTTAAGCATCCATGAGAAGAAACTTCTTACTCATTTAAGTTTTAGAATGAGATTGCAGCAATTCAATCACAACTTCAGGCTCCACCTCTAGTTCCACCACATCTGCATGTACTTCCTTCACTTAAAGGCTTGAACCTCAAAGTCATCCACAAGGGTTGAAATCAACTTCTTCCAAACTCATTAATGGTGAAATTTTGGCTTCCTCCTACGAATCATAAATGTTATTAACGGCATGTGTAATAGTGAGCCCTTTCCAGAGGTTTTCAATTTATTTTACTTAGAACCATCAGAGAAATCACTCTCTGTGCCAGCTATGGCCTTACAAAATACATTTCTTGTATAATAAGACTTGAAAGTTGAAATTACTCCTTAATTCATGGCTGCAGAATGAATGTTGTGTTAGAAGGCATGAAACATTAATCTCCTTGGACATCTCCATCAGGGCTTCAGAGCTCTTGGCTGACTAAGTGCATTGTCAATAAGCCAAATATTTTAATTAATTAATTTGCTTATTGTTTTTCATTTGTAACTTTTTATTTTAGGTTCAGGGGTACATGTACAGGTTTGTTATATAGATAAACTCTTGCTGCGGGAGGGTGATGTACAGATTATTTCATCACTTAGGTACTAAACACAGTACTCAATTATTTTTTCTTCTCTTCTCTCTTCTCCCACCTTTCACCCTCTGGGAGGCTTCAGTTCTCCTCTTTGTGCCCATATGTTCTTATCATTTAGCTCCCATTTATAAGTGAGAACACATGGTGTTTGGTTTTGTGTTCTTGCTTTAGTTTGATAATGATAATGGCCTCCTGATCCATTCATGTTCCTGAAAGTCATGATCTCATCTGTTTTTATGGCTACATAGTACTCCATGTTGTATATGTACCACATTTTCTTTAAACAGACTACCAGTGATGGGCGTTTAGCTTGATTCCATTCTTTGCTACTGTGAATAGTGCTGCAATTAACTTAAGTATGTGTGCCTTGGTGATAGAATGTTTTATATTCCTTCAGCTATAAGGCTATAAACTCAATAATGGAACTGCTAAGTTGAACAGTAGTTCTCTTTTTAGCTTTTTGAGGAATTATCACACTGCTTTCCACAATGGTTAAACTAATTTACACATTCACCAACAGTGTATAACATTTCCTTTTCTCTGCATTCTTGCCAGCATCTGTTATTTTTTTGAATTTTTAATAATGGTCATTCTGATTTGTGTGAGTTGATAGCTTTCATGGTTTTGATTTGCATTCTACAGTGACCAGTGATATTAACCTTTTTTTTTTCCCTGTGTGCTTGTTGGCAGCGTATAGGTCTTTTTCTGAAAAGTGTCTGTTCATGTCCTTTGCCCACTTTTAATGGGTTTTTTTTTTTCTGGTAAACTACTTTAAGTTTCTTATAGGTGCTAGATATTAGATTTTGTCAGATGCATAGTTTGCAAATATTTTCTCCCATTCTGTAGATTGTCTGTTTGCACTGTTGATTGTCCTTTTGCTGGGCAGAAGCTTTTTAATTTAATTAGATTCTATTTTTTAAATTTAATTAGATTCCATTCCAATTTTTGCTTTTGTTGCAATTGCTTTTGGCATCTTTGTCATGAAATATTTGCCCATGTCTATTTCCTAAATGGCATTGCCTAGGTTTTCTTCCAGGGTTTTTATAGTTTTGGGTTTTACATGTAATTTTTTGATCCATTGTGATGGTTAAGATTATAAACATGATTAGATTCAAGGATGCAAAGTTTGTTCCTGGGTGTGTCTGTGATGGTATTGCCTAAGGAGATTAACACTTGAGTCAATGGACTGGGAAAGGCAGACCTACTCTCAATCTGGGTGGGCACAAATTAATCAGTGGCGCACTTGGCCAGAATAAAAGCATGCAGGAGAATATGAAAAGGCTAGACTAGCTTAGTCTTCCAGCCAGCATCTTTCTCCAGTGCTGGATGCTTTCTGCCCTTGAACATTGGACTCCAAGTTCTTCAGCTTTGGTACTTGGACTGGCCTCCTTGCTCCTCAACTTATAGACAGCCAATTGTGGAACCTCATCTTGTGATTGTATGAGTCAGTACTCCTTACTATACTCCTCTTTATATATACATATACTTAATAGTTCTGTTCCTCTAGAGAATCCTGACTAATACATCCATCTTAAGTTGAATTTTGTATATGGCGTGAGAAAGGAGTCCAGTTTCAACCTTCCACATATGGTTAGCCAGTTATCCCAGCACCATTTATTAAATAGGGAATCTTTTCCCCATTGCTTGTTTTTGTCAGCTTTGTTGAAGGTCAGATGGATGTTGGTTGTGGCCTTATTTTTCAGCTCTCAGTTTTGTTCCCTTTGTCTATGTGTCTGTTTTTGTACCGGTATGAAGCGGTTTTCGTTACCGTATCCCTGTAGTATAGTTTGAAGTCTGGTAGCATAATACCTCCAGCTTTGTTTTTTTGTTTAGGATAGTCTTTGCTATTTGGGCTATTTTTTGGTCTCACATAAGTTAAAACATTTTTTTCTAGTTCTTTGAAAATGTTGTTGCTATTTTGATAGAAATAGCATTGGATCTGTAAATTTCTTTGGGCTGTATGGTCATTTAAATCTGCTCCTATATAATGTCTTTTGTGTTGTGTCATCTCTGATTTGAGCACTGTTTTGTAATTCTCATTGCACAGATCATTTACCTCCCTGGTTAGCTGGTCTTCCTAGGTGTATTATTGTTTTTTGTGATAATCGTGGGTGAGATTGTATTCCTAATGTGGCTCTGGTCTTGGCTGTTGTTGGTGTATAGAATGCTAGTGATTTTTGTATCTTGAAACTTTGCTGAAGGTGTTAAATCAGCTGAAGGAGCGTTTTGGCTAAGACTATGAGGCTTTCTAGGTATAGAAGCATGTCATTTGCGAACAAGGATAGTTTGACTTCCTCTCTTCTTATTTGAATTCCTTTTACTTATTTCTCTTGCCTGATTTCCCTGGATAGAACTTCCAATACTATGTTGAATAGAAGTGTGATGAGAGAGGTTATCCTGGTCTTGCACTGGTTTTCGAGGGGAATGCTTCCAGCTTTTGCCTATTCAGTGTGATGTTGGCTGTGGGTTCATCAAAGATGGCTCTTATTATTTTGAGGTATGTTCCTTCAATGCCTAGTTTACTGAGAGTTTTTAACATGAGGGGTGTAGAATTTTATTGAAAGTATTTTCTGAATCTTTTGAGATAAACGTGGTTTTTGTCTAGTTCTGTTTATGTGATGAATTATGTTTATGGATTTGTGTATGCTGAACCAATCTTGCATCTCAGGGATAAAGCCTACTTGATCGTGGTGAATTAGCTTTTTTAATGTGCTGCTAGATTCAGTTTTTGGTCTTTAATTGAGAATTTTTGCATCAATATTTATGAAGGATATTTGCCTGAAGTTTTCATGTTTTTGTTGTTTCTCTGCCACATTTTTGTAACAGGATGATGCTGGTCTCATAAAATGTGTTGGGAAGAAATTCCTCTTACTCAATGTCTTAGAATATTTTTAATGGAAATAGTACCAGATCTTTGATTTGATTGTGCATTTCATAGTGAATCCATCAGATCTGGGGCTTTTTTTGCTTGGTAGGCTATTCTTCACTGATTTAATTTCAGAACTTATTGTTGGTCTATTCAGGGATTCAATTTCTTCCTGGTTCTGTCTTGGGAGGGTGTATGTGTCTAGCAATTTATCCATTTTTTCTAGATTTTCTATTTTGTATGCATTGAGGTGTTTATAATATC
>NW_016107382.1:782337-788343 GCF_001604975.1 Cebus imitator | reverse complement strand
TTTCATTCTTTTAGTTGTAATCTTAAGTTGTTAATTTGAGATCTTTCTAACTTTTTGATGTGGGTATTTAGTATTGTAAGCTTCCCTCTTAACATTGCCTTAACTGTGTCCCAGAGATTCTGATATATTGTATCTTTATCCTCATTGCTTTCAAAGAATTTCTTGATTTCTGCATTAAATTTTCTACTACCAAAAAGACTTATTCAGGAGTAGATTGTTTCATTAATTGTATGGTTTTGAGCAATTTTCTTAGTCTTGAATTCTACTTTTACTGTACCGTGTCTGAGAGACAGGTTAGTAAGATTTTGTTTCTTTTGCATTTGCTGAGGATTATTTCATTTCCAATTATTTGGTTTATTTTAGAGTATATGCCATGTGCAGATGAAAATAATGTATATTCTGTTGCTTTTGAGTGGAGATTTCTACAAATATCTATCAGATCCACTTGGTGCAGTGTTGAGTTCAGGTCCTTAATATCTTTGTTAATCTTATGACTTAATCATTTGTCTAATACTTTTCGTGGGTTGTTGAAGTCTCTTACTAATGATCTGGGAGTCTATGTCTCTTTGAATGTCTTTAAGAACTTGCTTTATGAATCTGGAAGCTTCAGTGTTGGGGGCACATATATTTAGGATAGTGATATCTTCTTTTTGAATTGAACCCTTTACCATTCTATAATCTCCTTCTTTGTCTTTAAATCTTTGTTGAGTTAAAGTCTAATTTGACTGAAATTAAAATTACAATCCTTGCTTTTTTCTGTTTTCTATTTGGTTGGTAATTTTTTTCTCCATCCCTTTATTTTGAGTCTATGGGTGTCATTGCATGTGAAATTAGTCTTTTAAAGACAGCATAACATTAAATTCTGCTTCTTTATTCAGCTTGACATTCTGCCTTTTAATTAGGGAAATTAGCCTGTTTAATTTCAAGGTTGGTATTGATATGTGAGGATTTCTTCTTGTCTTTTTGTTGTTAGGTAGTTATTATGCAGACTTGTTTATGTGGTTGCTTTATAGCGTCACTGGTCTGTGTTCTTAAGAGTGTTTTTGTAGTGGCTGGTAATCATCTTTTTTTTTCTTTTTTTTTTCTTCCTTTAGGAACTCTTTTATGGCAGGTCTGGTGGTAACAAATTCTCTTAGGATTTGCTTGTCATGCTAGCTTATTATTTTGCCTGTTAGTTGATGCAGTTTCTTCATAGTGTCAACGGTCTTTACAATTTGGTATGTTTTTTACTGTAGCTGGTACCTTTTTTTTTTTTTCATATTTAGTACTTCCTTCAGACTCTTGTAAGGCAAGTTTGGTGGTAACAAATTGCCTCAGCATTTGCTTGTTTGAGAAGGATCTCACTTCCTCTTTGCTTATGAAGCCTAGTTTTACTAGATATAAAATTCTGGGTTGTAATTCTTTTTCTTTTTTTTTTCTTAGGCTGTTGAATATAGGCCCCCAATCTCTTCTAGCTTGTAGGATTTCTGCTGAGAAGTCTGCTGTTAGTTTGATAGGCTTCCCTTTGTAGGTGACCTGTCCTTTCTCTCCAGCTACCTTTAACATGTTTTCTTTCATTTTTCACCTTGGAGAATCTGATGATTATGTGTATTGGGGATAATCTTGTGAAGTATTTTGTAGGAGTTCTTTGCATTTTATGAATTTGAATGTTGGCCTCTCTAGCTAGGTTGGGGAAATTCTCCTGAATGATATTCTGATATATGTTTTTCAAGTTGGTTCCATTCTTACCATCTCTTTCAGGGAAGCCAATATGTCATAGATTTGGCCTCTTTACATAATCTCATATTTTTTGGAGGTTCTGTTTGTTCCTTTCCATTCTGCATACTTTGTCAACTCTCTCATTTCAGAAAGCCAGCTCAAGCTCTGAGATTCTTTCCTCAACATGTTCTATTGTGCCGTTAATACTTGTGATTGCATTATGAAATTCATGTAGAGTGTTTTTCAGTTCTATCAGATTGGTTATATTTTCTATACTGGTTATTTTGTCTGTCAGTTCCCGCATCATTCTACTGTGATTTTTAGTTTCTTTAGATTGGGTTTCATCATTCTCTTGAATCTTGATAATCTTCATTCCTATCCACTTTCTGAATTCTATTTCTGTCATTTTAGTCATGTTGGCTGTGGTAACAACTCTTGCGGGACAACTTATGTGGTCATTTGGTGAAAAGATGCTCTGGCTTTTTGAGTTGTCAGAGTTCTTGTGCTGGTTATTTCTCATCTTTCTGGACTGATGTTCCTATGATCTTCGAAATTACTATCCTTTGGATGGGTTTTACTTTTTTCCTTTTATTCTATTAGATAAGCTTGGGATTTGATTTTGGTATAAAGTGGGTTCAATAAGCTGACTTTATTACTGTAACATTTTAGGGAGCCATGGTTAAGTTCAGTACTCCTGAGCTGTGTACTCTATCTGGGGGACTGTTATTGGGTCCCGGTTTTGACTTCTGGATCCTTGAGCTTAGAAACTGGCTGCGCTGGAGGGGTCCAGGTGCTCCCAGGCCACTGGTTCCAACACTCTGATGGGTGGTGCCAGTCAAAGTACTTCATAGGGCAGTGGCAGTGAAATCCATTCCCATTAATACATTGCAGCAGCAGCATGGCAGGCTACCTGCTTATCAGCTGGGGCAGGGTGCTATTGGGTTCCAGGATGCTAAGCCTCTGTGTGGGCATTGGAGCAGCAGTGGTGGCAGTATGGCTTGGACTGGGGACCCATTGGTGACTATGCATGCATTTGCACTGGTGGTAGTGTAAGCACAGAAGCAGGGTGCTGATAGTCACAGGACTGTATGCACCCTCTGTCTTGTTCATGCTGGGCTTGCAACAGTGGTTGCTCAGTACTGGGGAGAGCCCACCCTTTCCCATGTGTAATTTCAGGCCAGCAATCCTGTGCAGGAGTAGAGTACTGAAAATGGTTGGGCTGGCTGGTTTTGTGCCTGCCAATGGTCTGATGACAATGGCAGTGTGGCAGGTATGGTGGGTGAAGTGGGGGTTGGGTGCACAGGCAAAGTAGATTTAGCATTATTTTTAAGGGCCCTAAGATTTTCAAAATGGTAAGTGACCATTGACTTCAAGTTAAAGTTACTAGCTACATTAGCCTCTAATGAGAGAGGCAGTCTCTTATGAACTCTGAAGCCAGGTATTGACTTTTTCTCTCTAGCTATGAAAAGTCCTTAATGACATCTTCCTCTAATTTAAGTTTGTGTTGTCTACATTAGAAACCTATTGTTTAATGTAGCTGCCTTTATCAAGTCTCCTAGCTAGGTATTCTGGATAACTTGCTGCAGTTTTCACATCGGCAGTTGCTGCTTCAGCTTGCAATTTTATGTGATGAAGACAGCTTTCTTCCTAAAACCTCATGAACCAACCCCTGCAAACTTTTCTTCTGCAACTTTCTTACCTTTTGGAATTGAAGAGAGTTAAGACTTTGTTCTAAATTAGGCTTTATCTTAAGGGAAGGTTGCAGCTGTTTTTGATCTCTTACCCTGAACGCTAAAATTTCTCCATGTCGGCAATAAGACTGTTTTACTTTCATTTCATTTGTGTGTTCACTGGAGTAGCCATATTCTTCAAGAACTTGTCCTACAACAATGTATCTCATTGTTGTTTTTAATTGTATTTCCTTAATGGCTAATGGTATTGATTATCTAGAAAATAGCGTTCCTTTTTCCTTTTGTATTTGGATGCTGTTTCTTTTTTGTTCTTGTCATATTTGGGGCAGCACTGCTAGTACTATGATAAATAAAAGTGGTGAAAGCAGTTTTCCTATTCTGGTGTCCTTATAATACCAGCATCACAGAGTGAGTTAGCTAGTATTCCCTCCTCTTCTATTTATTGAAAGAATTTGAGAAGAATAGGTAGTATTCTTTCTTTAAGGGTTTGGTGGAATTTCCCAGTGAAACCATCTAGTCTTGGCATTTTATTTGTTGAGAGTTATTTAATTATGGATTCAATCTCTTTACTCCTTATAGTTCTATTCAGTTTTTCTATTTTTTCAGCCTCTTTTGGCTATATACCACAGAAAATCATTCTTAGGCCCAAGCTGAAGATGAAGTTGATATCAGAGGAAATCTCTTCTCATGGCTGTGTTAAAAACACAAAAGAAAAAGCCCACTGCACAAGCAGATCTTAAGGTTTTCCTTATGTCACACCCACTTATATCCCATTTGGCAAATCAAATTGCTTGGCTAAACCAAAAACCAGGATGGAGAACGGTGTCCTCTGGAACTGTGGGAGGAACTGCAATGTTACATGGTAAAGAATGTAGCTACATGAAAACATGAAGAACCAGCAGCAAGAGTTGAATCTTGAAATAAAGTATTTATACTATCAGCAAATTCACCTTTCGCTTATTATTTTTATACATTTGCACGGAATATAAAAATTCAGCTATACTTTAATCAGAAATAAAAAAGAAAAAAATCCATATATTAATTTTATATTTTGCAATGGTAAACATACATCAATTCTTTCTGAATTTTTATATATTCTTTTGCTAATTTTCTAGGGTTAGATGCTTAAAACTATATCAAATATGGTTGAATTTTCTGTATTTAAAATTATATTTAAATAGTAAACTCTGAATTGTGCATAGACTGCTTAATAGTTGTTTTGATTCATTGATAGAAATATTACTATAACTCAAAAAACAACAAAGATCCATCTATATTAGTGATCTTAATAAAAATGACTGCACGACATCAGGTGTACAATGGTCTCAACTTAAGTGTTGAGATAATATTCTGTTTCTCTTGAAATTTTTAGAAGAGTGGACCATAGAAACAAACAAAAAACAAAGAGGTAAAAGGGAGAAACAGAGAGAAAAACAAAAGTAAAAGAAATACATGTGTTTGTTAGATGTGTATATTTTACACATTAGAATTTAAATGGTAAGTGATATAACATATGTATATGCATGTGTGTGGTTCTGTACACTGAAGATAATTTTCCTAATAAAGTGAATTATTTACACATGCTGAAGAAATTTTCAGTAATTCTCTGGAGACACTTGCATTTTAAAATTTTATTTCAATACTACAAACACATTGAAATGAATATTTTTAAAAGAGTATCTTGGTTATTCATTTTCCCAATTTATAAAAGAATATTAGTAGCCACTGCTCTGCTATTTAAAATTTAGGGATGACTAACACTCAGACAATTCATTTTCAACAAATACTATTTTTTAAAAACCTTGAATGTTGGCAATAGAGCTGTTATTACCACAGGGAGCAGATGAGTTATTACCACTGCATACCTCATAGCAAAAATTTAATGTACATTTCTTTTGCTTTCTGCTGTAACAGACCTGGTTGCTGTGTATTTCTTTCATTCCTTTATTTACAGATTCATGTATATCTATAAAATATGTGAGATGTTTTTGTCTACAGATGTTCAAATCACTTACAAAATTTAGCCCATCTAAAAATTTTAAGTCTACGCTTGCAAGACTGGGGACACACATATATTTATCTTATGAGGATATTGGTTTTGACAGTAGTATCATCCAAGGTTCTGTCACTTTGTGATATAATGGTTATTATCTGTATTTTATCTGTAGTCACTCTGCAAAGTGCCTGGATACTCCTAGGATAGGTATCTTATGGATGTGTAATAGAATAACTTGAAATATATTTTAGTATTAGAAATAAAATATCTTTTGTTTGCTGACAGATACCATTTCTCAAAGTAAATTATTTTTGCTCTACTTTCACAATATATGCAGAAATGGATTATTTGAACCACTTTCCTCCTGGTGTAAATTACCTCTTACTTAGGTTTTTCCAGTGTTTTCTTAATCCAGCAGTCAAAATGCGCTTTAAAAAACAAGTCACAATTTACCCAGAACCATCCAATCATTCCAAAATTAACTTAGAATAAAAATGAAAGTCTGTATTATAGATGTGAGACATTAAGAGATCTGCAGAGCTCCCTTGCTGTGATCTATTGAAAGTCAGCCCTCGCCGGGCGCGGTGGCTCAAGCCTGTAATCCCAGCACTTTGGGAGGCC
>NW_016107382.1:688109-782152 GCF_001604975.1 Cebus imitator | reverse complement strand
AAAAAAAAAAAAAAAAAAAAAAAAAAAAAAAAAAAAAAAAAAAAAAAAAAAAAAAAAAAAATGAAAGTCAGCCCTCGACACAAGGATTTGTAAAATAAATAATATTAATAAAAAAGAGATCTGCTTGACTTCCATTTCTAGCCCCTATACTAAACATTTTCTTTCTGACCTCTTCTCTTTTTCTCATACAATTTGCATATTGGTCTCTTGCGTCATGTCAAGAAATGCCAGGGATGCACCAACATCAGGGCCTTTCCATTAGCTGCTTCTCTTTGAAATGCTCTTCCTTCATATATCTGGATAGCTCCTTTAGTCACTAAGGTCAAGCCTGTTCAAGATAAACCTCATGAGACATCCCCTTAAGGTAGTTAAATATTAACTATTTATGATAGTAACATTTTCCTCTGACACCATACTCTACATTCCTCTTACTTGTTGTTTTCTTTCTTTGTTTATTTTAGTGCAATGATTGTCTAATAATGGACTGTACAACTTATTCGCCAACTATGGTTCCATGTCTGTCACATTTATTAATATATTTGCTTCTCAAAGGTGGGATTTTTTTGTCTGTTCTTTTTTACATAGTTACCACACTGGGTAGAAAAATAATTGGAACACAGGCAGTGCTCCATAAGAACTGGTTGTGTAAAGGAGCAAAGCAAAATGATTGTGAAATATTTAAATAGCTCAAGCCAATGAATGGTAGGAATTGGTAGTTAATCTAGGGCTACAGGAGAGATGATGAATGGGATCTCTCTCTCTCGAAATATTAAATATGATAGTGGATTAAGACATTCTCATTCATATGAACGGGATAAATGAAATATACCCAATGTTGAATGTATAAAATAATAAATGGAGGGTTTTTTTTGAGATTATACCATTTAAAGGTAGTTTCATGATATGTCTGTCCTTGAGTATAAGGATGCAAAAAATGGCTGCAAAGAAATAGAAACAAATCAAAGGCAGTCAAGATAATATGTGGCCTCAGTTACAAAATGAGGTATAAAAACTTAATAGAACACTTAATAATAGCATGACTAATTTAATATGCAAAATAATCTGTACTTCATTATAAAATATTCAAATTTCAGAAAACTATAAAAAAAACTGTAAAGCATGATGTAGATAAATTCACTGGTTTCCCCTTTGATTGCAGCAGTATTAGTAATTTTTTTAAATTCTAATTATCTTAAAACCCCTTGCAGTTGGTCTATAAGTAGTTTTGCTGTCAAATAAGTGTAAATTGGTTTCAATAGTTAGAATGATTAATGTGTTATATCTGATGTGTTAATTGTATTAAACTTTGATACTACGTTAGATAGCTTCACTCCAGCCTTGCACTCACAATAAGACTAGAAATTTTCACTGAAAGCTTCCCATTGATGTGGCTAAAAATGATTTATTGGAAAAGGTAAATGTGCTTGTTTTCAGGACAAATTAGGTATCTACAACGTAGAAGTGCCAATGGCAGCACAAGATTTCTGTGATTTATCAGTAAAAAACAATTTGTATTTACTAAATTGGTATTTAGTACACATTCATAAAATATATAATAGAAGTCCACTATATTTCAGGCAAATATTCACATAAGCAAGCAAAAACAACAAAGTAGGTAAAGCCTAAGTTTGCATGAAGCTCAACGTCTATTAGAGTAGGGAGACCACAAGCAACTAAAAAATATAGTATGGTAAATGGCAGTAAGTTATATAAATGATCATAGTGTGGCATAGAGAATAGCAAGCTTCAAATATGGGCACTATACTCAGGAACAGTGGGCAAGGAAGATATCTCTGAAAATGTGACAAGCTGAAGTCTGAAGAAAAGGAGGCAGGTGTCAGCCATGCAAAACATTCAAGAAAGTTTGATACAGAAAAACAAAAAGTCATATGAGAGACCCTGATATGTGAAGTAATTCACTGTATTTGAGGAAATAAGAAGTGGGACATGGATTGGAAACTTACATTGACAGTATGGGGAAGCCAAGGTAATGAGAAACCACAGTAAGATGGGTTTTGTACACCATAATATGGAGATGTTAATTTATAAATAATATTACAAAAAAATTAAATTATTTCAATGATGGCAGTGAAATGACTTGATTTATGCTTCGAGAGGTTTACTCTCAATGCCAAATGAAGAAAGTGATGAGAAGACAAGGATAGAATTAAGAAATGAGTAAGGAGAATATTGACTTTGTCCAGAATAGAAATATGCCAGCTTAAAACAAGGTTAAGGCAGTAGAGAAAACTGGTAGTCTTTGATTATGGATTGAATTCAGGGTGAGGACCATGGGAGATAAAACCTGAAAAGTTCTGATATGATCACCAGGATAGATAGTCATTACATTTGCTGACAATTAGGAATTTGGTACACAGACAAATTTAGACAGGGATAATGAATGAAATCAAAATTTGTTCTTTTACTTTTGAGACTTAATTTTGAATTACCTTTTAGACAATGAAGCAGAATTGTCCAACAAGCAAATGGATATATGAACCTAGAGCTCAGAGGAAAGATGTGGACTGGAGACATGAATTACGGGGTCTTGATTTAGATAGATGATATCTAAGTCAGGGAATGGATGAGATAATCTAACAACAAAGTTTAAAAGAAGAAAAGAATACACTATATGTTAAAAAAAAAAAAAAAGAAGTAACCAGAAGAAGAATAAAAAATAAATCATGTCATTTCATATACATCATGACTATCAAATACTGATAAGAATTCATGTAACATGAAACAAAATAGTGGTAGTCTTAAGGTAATGCATATTGCACTCAGCCACCAAACCTTCGCTTTGACTTCTGAGAGTGTTGCTGATTAGGAGCTCTCAGCTGGCAGCTTTTTCCAGATATGGCTGACAAGATCACACATTCTTTCTAGGGTCAGGCTAAAACTAATAACTGGCCTATTTGGAGTTGTATTTTCCCTGTCCTTTTTTTCCAATTAAAGATAAATCAGAAAAGCAATCCTAGTTTTGCAAGGCCTTGTTGTGACTTCATTGAAGCTAAATTTTCCTTCAGTTCAATTCTGACACTTTCCTTCCCTCACTGGTATGCATTCCCCAATAAATTTCCACATGCCAATTTTTATCTCAATGTCCGCTTTCCAGGTGAACAACATATAATAGTTGATAATGGTTATTGGCAGTGAAAGTGGGCCTCATGCTAATATTTTAGAGCTGGATCATAAGTTGGCCAGATGGGAGAGAAACTCACTGGTGGCAGTGGAACAGAGATAGCCCAGCTTAAGACAGCAGTGCAATGGCTAAAGTGTTCACTCATGGAGAACTAGGATGGAATAAACTGTGGAAGAAAATGCACTAACAGGCACAATACTATCAGTCATTTGTAATATAAAGAATTAGATTGATGGCTTTTGAATGGAATAAATTTTGCTTGGGGCACTTTCCTGAACTTTGCGCAGAAAGATAATAAAAGGTGGAGGGTAATCAATCAGTAATTAAAGGATAGAATGTGAAAGCCAGAAAGCTTTCTTGGCAGCAAGTGAAGATATTCTGGTTTCCTGCAGCTAGAGGGCAGAGAAAGCTGAAAATCAGGTCCAGAATTAAGTTTTGAGTAACAGAACTTCAAAGAATGTTACATTTTCAACTAGACAGGTCTGCTGTCTTGAAGTCAGGACTCTGACTGGGAAGGAATGCAACTGAAATTTCTAAAAGGGAACATCTGGGTTGGTACATAAAACTCTCAGATTCCCTCAAACTCCTGTTTTATAAGTGGTGCTTCAATCCCCCCGCTTAGCAGCTAAGAAACCGATCTTTTTTCTTGAATATGCTGCACAGGACTCTGTCCTGTATGAAAAGAACCCACCCTGCCAGAATCATCCCCAAGTTCTTTCATGGTCACTAAGCCAATAACCAGAGTTAAGTTACTACATAACCAATCCAGGGAAGTCTTGTGTCAGCAAATGAATAATAGGGGGTTATAAATGCTTGACTGTACAATAGGCATTAGGATGGGCTGAAATAATACATGGGAGACAGAAGATGATGACTCTGAGCAGAACATAAATTTGGGTAATAGACATCTTATTAATATGATAATATTTTTCTGATAAGATTAACATCCTAGCAAGAGATCTCAGAACAAAATGCTAACATGCTGCTAGAAAGGCTTTTAGAAGCTTGGGAAAAATGGAAGCACCTAAAAAATGAAGTAGAAAAGCCAGAACTCCCATCAAAGATGATATAAGAAGGGATCAAAAGGCACAGAAATTTAGGCATGTTAGAGAATGAATATAATGAATAAGGCCAAGATACTCATTAGATAATTATATTGCAACAAAAAATTTGGAGAGGTTTCTATTTATAAAAGCAATAATGACCTATTGAGAAGGAGGCCAGCACCAATGAGCCAGTCATTGGTGGCTGTCCTGTTTAGGCTAGGGTTGATGGTAGCAGATATGATTACTTATTTAAGTTTTCTACCAGCAATGGGGATGCTAGGAACCTAAAATACTAAGGCCTGAGTGATGTTTCTTAACTATTAGAAGCAAGGTGGGTACAATTATCATAGCAAGTGGAATTATGTTAGAGGCAACATGGAGAGTTTGATTTGAACAGACTAAAATGATGCTTTGTGAAACATAGCATCCTATGAGCAAGATAAAAGGCCAACCAACAAAAGCATTGCTTAAAATATTTAAGCCAAAGAAATCAAGAATATATATTCAGGAGACTGATGGCAGCTGGCCTCAAAGAAAGGCATAATAATCCTGTGCCCAGTTTCCAAAACCGAGCTGTTTTCAAACATAGAACTCACTGACTAAGGAAAATGTGACTCCTTAGGAGAAAGTGTCCTGCAACTCTACAACAAGTGTTTAAAATATGAAATCTCTCATTTCTTTCAATGTTTTCCTAAAGGAATGTATAGCTGTATTTTCTTTGTGAAGCATTGCTGGTGTGTGGGGAATAACCAGATATTTGGAGGACATACAAGGATTGAATAGATATTGATATACAGGATTAAAAGTATCACCATTTTACTAATATTAAGAGTGGAGGCATATAAAAGGTAGGTAGTAAACCAAGTCCTGGTATAATGCCAGTTCAGAGTGAGTCATCTACTGGGTACATAGACTCTATTATGGCTTTTCAGCAGGTCATCAATACATCAATGAGATAGACATATGGGTGATTGGCATACCAATACCTTGGATTATGTGTTAAAGGCAACTTTATTTGTAAAGGACAAGTAAAAGCCCCTGAAACTGATCCTGCACACTTGCCTTGGCCATGTTTAGCCAAGATTTTCTTAGACTAGATAACAGTTAACAGTTTCAGTCTGGTCCCATGGCTGTACAAACCGGTCTGCTCTCCCCTTATAGGATAATTTAAGTTCAAAGATACCTGAAAGGTCTGGAAATCCAGATAGCATCACTGGGAGATAAACTCTATATGCAGTTTAAGAGGACCACCTATCAAAAGGTACCAAATTAACTAAACAGGATGATTCATAAAGTTGCCAGTTTCTGTAATTGATAACCCACCTGCTGGCAATATAAACACATACATAAAGAAGCCATCACCAGGCTGGGAGCTGTGAACGGCCCTCAAAGCAAAGTCACTCACCAATACTGAGTGACTTTAGAGCTACTGCTGCTGCTGACTGGTTCAGTTTCCCAACAATAAAGACCAATTTCAAGCTCCTTGACATGGGCAGTTCTCTTAGCCAGGGGTTGACACACTATGGCTGGTGATCCAAATCCAACTCACTGCCTTTTTTTGTAAATAAAATATTATCTGAACACCACCACTCTCATATGTTTATGCATTTTCTATGACTGCTTTTATGCAACAACAGAAAATGTGAGTTATAATGGAGACTTTAGCCTACAAAACCTAAAATATGTATCATCTATCCTTTTGCAGAAAAATTTTCCAACATCTGCTCTCAGAGACCAACATGACACATTGGTGGCAAGTTGACTATGTTATATCTCTTCCACCCTATAACTAAAAGTAATTCATCTGACTAGAATCAATATATAATCCAAGGGTGGGTTTGCCTTCTCTACCCAAAAGGCTTAGCCTTTAGAATGAGGCTTATGAACACCTACAAACATGAAATTCCACATACTGTATTGGATCAAGAGACTGAATTATCAGAAAAGGAAATATGTCAGTGGGCAGATGCCTAAAATCCTATCACATACAGTACAGCGCATAAGCTGCTGTCCTTACAGAACAATGGCAGAAACTTTTGAAGATGCAGTTGAGATGTCAGCTATGAAATGGACCTCTGCAAGCCCCCATCCCCCAGGATGTAATATACAACCTAAATCAAAAACCATTCTACGATGCTAAATTATATCGAATACATAAGTCCAGAAATCAAAGAGTGAAAAGAAAGTGGCTCTGTTTAGCATGACCCCCAGTGACCTACTTGGAGAGTTTTGCTTTTTGTCCTGCAAATCTAAGCTCTATGGATTTTAAGGTCCTGATTCTTAATGGGGGTATACCATCACTCAGAGAAACAGCAAGAATTTGATTTTGAGGGTGTGAATGTGTGTGTGTGAAATGAGGTAGGATAAGTAATGTTAGGAGGTCATACTGACTTGTCCCTTAATGTGAAGCCCCACAGGATCCTTTCACAGCAGGCCCCTTTCTCTTGCATTCTCATGTATCAGCACCTATTTTGCAAGATAAGTGGTCCTACGGGATGCCAGTGGACTTTCAGGTGGTTACAAGTTCCTGATACCTAGTACAGCCCAGAAAAGAGAACAAAATCCCCTTATTCCTGATGTAACTTCCCCAATTTCCAGCCAATCAGCACCAAAGCCTAAGAAGCTATTAGCTACAAATTATTGCCTGTGTCAGGGTTTAGCTTACAGTGACCTTTTCCTCATTTTGATCGTAAAAAACACAACCTGAGATGGAGATTTTATATGCTAATGATCCAAGCCATGCATGTTAGAGCATGTAGATGCTAAGTGCATGCACCAACTGCAGGTTTGCCTTTGCATTTTTAATCTCAGCAGTATTTTATGAATATACATAAACAACTCCCCTAAAAGAAATTCCTCTTAAGGCACTAGCTGCTGTCTCTCCCTCTGAGAAACTCGCTCTGCCTCTCAAAGCGTACTTTTGCTTTGCAATAAATTACTTTGCCTACTTCTACTTTGGACTCACTCTCAAATTCTTTTGTGCTGCAAAGTCAAGAACCTAAACAGGCCACCAACAATAGTAAGAACACTTAACATGAAATCTATCCTCTTTAACAAATTTGTAAGTTCACAATACCGTATTGTCAACTATGGGCACTATATTGTACAGAAGATGTCTAGAATTTACTACTCTTGTGTAACTGTAACTTTATGTTCATTGAAAATGATTCCTCATATCTCCCCCTCTCCATCCCTTGCTAGCCATCATTCTATTGTCTACTCTTCTACCTTTGACTATTTTGGTTGAAATCCTACCATTTATGACACTGTAGACAGACATGAAAGACATTATGCTAAGTGAAATAAGTCAGTCACAGAAAGACAAAGAGTGCATGATTTCTCTTATGGGACATCTATCCAACTGGGCCTGCTGCCTGAGCACTCTGGCCTCTGCATGTCAAGAGGGAAGAGGTAAAGGACTCACTATCTTGGGAAACGTAAATTATCCTGTTTTGTGAAGGAAGTAGTTCTGCTGTTAAGCAAAGAAGATGAGGAGGAATACATTTATCATTCAGGTAAGCTAACTGAAAATACGATTACATTCCTTTTCCAGATTTGATGGTGAACAGATACATGCTGCTGCCACAATCTGGTCAGAGCATGGTGACCAGGAATTTGGGCTACTTCAGAATGAGACTCTCGGTTACTCCACCAGGTTAACCTTTAGTATCAATATAGAGACACTAGCCGACAGTAAAAGGAATCTAGAGAGAACAGAGGAATGAGAGAATAAATATAATTTGTGGCTTCAAGACCAGATGCTCCTAGAGTTTGTGCTAAGCAAGTGAATCACTGCAGTGCACATGAAAGATTATAATGGATACTGTGCAGAGACACCCAGTCCTTCAGGCCTTATTCCCTCAGCTACTGAAAATTTTGCCTTATGAGAGCTGCAAGTCCTCTTAGGAACCTTGCTCAAAATCACATCCCTTTCCTGGGGCAGATTGCAGCTGATTACTACTCCTTGTAAAGGTATAAATGTCCATTCTCCTTTTCTAAACAGAGGACAATTTTAAAGGTTTCTCTTGCAAGTGCTTTTTATTAATCTATTGAGATAAACCAAATATTTTTCTGCTTTCTATGGTTAACATAACAATTTACACTAATTTTTAAAAACTGGTAAAATTTGCATTTCTGATGTATTGTCTTATTTATTTTTTAATTATACTCTAAGTTCTGGGGTACATATATAGAACGTGCAGGTTTGTTACATAGGTATGCATGTGCCATGGTGGTTTGCTGTATCCATCACCCGGTCGCCTACATTAGGTAAAGTACTGTTTCCGGGTTTGACCAAGGATGTTTGCCAAATGAGATTAGCATTTGAATCAGTGGACTGGGAGAGGAAGACTCATCCTCAGTGTGAATGGGCACCGTCCAATCTGCTGCCAGCATGGCTAGAACAAAGCAGGCGGAAGAATTTGGAATAAGCTGGCTTGTTGAGTCTTCTGGCTTTTATTTTTCTTTTGTGCTGGGTGCTTCCATCCACTCCTCCTGCCCTTGTACATCAGACCCCAGGTTCTTTGGCCTTTGGACTCTTGGACTTACATGAGTGCTTTGCTGGGGGGCTTTTGTGCCTTTGGTGACAGACTGAAGGCTGTGCTGTCAGCTTCTCTACTTTTGAGGCTTTCAGACTCAGACTGGGCCACTACTGGCTTCTTTCTTTCTTTCTCAGCTTGCAGATGGCCTATGATGGGACTTCGCCATGTGACCCTGTGAGCCAATTATTCTTTTTTTTTTTTTGAGACGGAGTTTCACTCATGTTACCCAGGCTGGAGTGCAATGGTGCGATCTCGGCTCACCGCAACCTCCGCCTCCTGGGTTCAGGCAATTCTCCTGCCTCAGCCTCCTGAGTAGCTGGGATTACAGGCACACACCACCATGCCCAGCTAATTTTTTGTATTTTTAGTAGAGATGGGGTTTCACCATGTTGACCAGGATGGTCTCGATCTCTTGACCTCGTGATCCACCCGCCTCGGCCTCCCAAAGTGCTGGGATTACAGGCTTGAGCCACCGCGCCCGGCTAATTATTCTTAATAAACTTTTATATACACATATATCCTACTAGTTCTGTCCCTCTGCAGAGCCTTGACTAATACAGCTGGTCTAGAGCCTGGGACCATTGGGGCCAGCCTAGAGCTGGAGCAGGTTTGGAGGCTGGGTATCTGGGGTCCATTCTGGTACTTAGGTGGGCTTGGAACCTAGTACCACAAGACCAGACTAGAGCCTTGGGTTGGCTTGGCACAAGGGAAGACCTGGAGTTTGGGTACAGAGGGGCCACTCTGAATACTAGCTCTGTTGGGGCTGGTCTGATGCTATGGCTGACCTGAAGCCTGAATTTTCAGAGAATGGCCTGAGCCATGGTGTTACGGGAGCTGGCCTGATGCAGTGATGGCTATGAGTAGAAGAATGGGTATTCCAGTTATAAAGGTCCATGCTGTGAAAAAATCAGGCAGGACATGGCACTGATGAGATAAATATTATTTGGCAGTCATTTATCAATTTTAGGTGAGTTAGGTAAGCTTATTAATATCTCTATGGTATCAATATTCTCATTAGTAAAATAAAAACAATTTATCTTTTAAGATTGCTTTGCAGAAATTGTTAATAAGTATACACTTAGCATAGTTCAATTTGTAATAATTCCCATTTTGCAGACCTAAAAAACTGTCCATTCTTTCCCATTGTTCATTTACAATAAACTAAATTTGATGCTAAGTAACAACTTACCCCACAGTTAGTGTCTTAAAACAACACACATCTTTATCTCACAGTTTGGCTGAACTAGGAGTCTGGGCACAGCTTAACTGGGCCCTTTGCAAGACCGGGATCAAGATACTGGTGAGGGCTCCCTCTCACCAGGAGGTTTGACAGGCAATCTGTCTACTTCCAAGCTCACTAAGATTGTTGGCTGAGTTCATTTGCTTATGGCAGTATTACCGAAGGTCCTGGTTTCTTGCTGGCTATCAGGCACATGCCATCTTAGTTTCTAGAGACCATCCACATTTACTTGCCATGTGAACATTTCCATGGACCCTCTTACAACATGGCCTCTTCAGAACCAGAAGGGGAGACAGTACGTCTTCCAAGAAGAAATCTTCTATAATGTACTGTATTTAAAAGACCCACATTTTATCATCTCTGTAGTATTTTGTTGATTAGAACCATTTCGCAGTTCTCACACTAAAGGTCAGGGTATTACACAGGAATGTAAACATCAAGAGGAGAATATTATGCAGGCCCCCTTAAAACCTATTCACCACAAATCAGGATGATAACCCCAGGTCCCCAAAATAAACTATGAACTGCTATCATCTTTTTATTTCTCCCCCCTTAAAAAAGAAAATCTAAACCAGTAACTTTGCAAAATCTTCAAATAGTCGGTGCTTTTGCCAAAGATAGTATCTCCCAGGTTACCCCACAATACCTTTGGCAAACATCCTTTAATAAGAAATTATAATGTTTGACAATCTGCCATCTTTCCCATTGCCACCACCCTTCTTCAACTGATGGCAAATAGTTTTAATCAAAAGAATTATGAAGTGGCTATTTCAACACAAAATCCCTATACCTCCTCCAATATTCTTTGACTTTATTTTACTTCAAATTTAACCAAAGGTGTCAATCACTTGTTATTTTTCACAGTATGGTCTTTTACATTGTTCTATTGGTTCAGGAGTTTTCTCTTTCTAAAAATTATCCATTTATAACACATGTATCACAATGTAAAGCTATTATCTTCTTCAAATTCCTTTTAGCCTACCACACACAAAGTAAGAGTCTTGGGGTTTAGTGATTAATTTGTTGAGTGACAAATTCCTTTTTTTTACATTACCCTCTTGCCCAGTCACAGCTGAGGATCATTGCCTGTACCTCATTTAATTTAAGCTTTATCAGGTTCTGTTTCCTTCCACTCTTACTCAGAAGCAAGCAAGCTGCCTTTCTACAAAAAATCTCCCTTGTTCTTTAAGGAGACTCACTTACTTTTTATCTTCTTTTCATTTTCCTACCAGTGGCATTAGATCACATTATGTAAATTAAGCATATCAAAGTCAAGGAGACAAAAGGAAACCTGCAGCAGCCAACAAGGTTTTATGTAAAATCCACTTTAATTAATATGTGGACTTTGGTTCTGAATGTGACTTTGGGAAAGGGGCAAAAAGTCTGGGGAAGTGAAAGTCACATATAATCATGGTTGCTATTTCATAAAATATTGCCCAAGAGTTTATTTGTGGTACAACCAATTAAGCTCCTAATTTCAAGATAGTTTTCAGTCATAAATACTTAAAAAGAATCAATTAATATATTGTCACCAAAGACAAAGAAAACAGGATAATAAAATGGAAAAAAATGCCATAGATATAGTTAGAAGATAGGTTTAACCCTTGATTTGGAGCTAGCTGGGCATCATTTTTGTCATCTATAAAATAAGTGGAAGAATTATTTGATTTTTAAGATTTTTTTAAGTTCTATTGTATTTTGACCCCCTTTTTTGTAAATAAAATCTTTTAAGGAAAAGATACATACTCAGAGATTAGAAAAACAGGTTGCATATAAGCAATTGTATTCTTGAATATTTTTGTAAAGTAACGTGTATTTCATTTAACAATGTTCACCCCTTAAGTTCCTAAAACATATAGCCTATAGAGTAATTTGAAGCTTTGAAATTCTAAAAGACCTTGCATTAATTTTTGACCAGTAGTGATATAACAACAAATCATTAGCAATACTAACTCTATCCTACTTACTTCTATTTACTTAGGACTAAGTTGTTTAAATTATTTTCCTTTGCAGTGGTCAGTGTGTAGTTTTACTCATAAGACTACTTTCAGGACTCTATTAAGAATTTATCATAAAGGGAGCAATTTTTTAGACTCTTGTTATGGTTTAGCTGTGTCCCTACCTAAATGTCATCTTGAATTGTGGTTTCCATATTTCTCACGTGTCATGGGAGGGACCTGATAGGAGGTAATTTAATGATGGGAGTGGTTACCCTCAGGCTGTTCTCGTGATAGTGAGTGAATTCCCACGAGATCTGATGGTTTTATAAGCAGCTTTTTCTGCTTTTTCTTGGCACTTCTCCTTACTGCTACCATGTGAAGAAGGACATGTTTGCTTTCCCTTCCCCCATGATTGTAAGTTTCCTGAGGCCTCTCCGGCCATGTTGAACTATGAGTCGATTAAACCTCTTTCCTTTATAAATTACCCAGTCTTGGGTATGTCTTTATTATCAACAGCAGTGTGAGAATGGACTAATACAATTGTTTTCACAGCAATAGGATGTCAGTTGGTCAGTGTTTACTGACAATTGTTGGATACAAGGCAGTATATGTGGAGATGCTGGGTAGAGTGAATATAGCAAAAAAAAATTGGGCTGAGGAATAGAAATGCAAGTGAAACTTGATGTTAACAAAATGTAAATTATGATCCGTTTCAATGGGTCTCTTACATGATGAATGCTGAAGAAATCCAAGATAAGATTGTTTTAAATGTTAGATGCTATATAAGGAATTCTCTAAATGGGCTAATCCTGTACAATAGTGAAAATGTGGGAGAAAGGGGCTCACAACCAAAGTACATCAGGTCTAAGATAGTGCTTAGGCACAGGTGAAACACTTTTCTTTAGGCTTAGCGAATGAAATGACACTAGAAAAACAAAATTCACCTGCAAAATTTTAATAGCAAAATGGAACATGTAAATCGACTTTTTTATATACGTTCCATCCAGGAACAGGCTATGTAAAATATAATGTATGATATTACATTTATTTAATTAAATTAATTATTTAGGCTAAAATTTTCTAAAAATTTATTCCTAAAATTAAAAAATCTATTTTTTGCAAAATATAACAAAAATAATTTGTTATAATTTAATACAGTATAACAACTACTTACATAAGACTTATGGTACATTATGTATTTTAAGTAATTGAAAGATGATTTAAATTATGCAGGACAAATCGTGTAGGTTACCTGTAAATATGATGCCATTTTATATAAGGGACTTAAGCATCCTAAGATTTTGTTATCACAGGGAGTCCTGAAATCAATCCCTTATAAAGACAAAGGAATAACTGTATTTACATATTTTATTTCATTAAAAATATACAGATTTGAGAATTGTGATTCCAATAAGGTGACTAACCTGCTTGAGATATTTAGCTAAAGACTATCTGACAGTGGGGTTAAAAACTCGGTTGGTGTAGGAGGGGAGGAAGAGCATCAGGATAAATAGTTAATGTATGTGGGGCTTAATACTGAGGGGATGGGCTGATAAGTGCAGCAACCACCATGGCACACATTTACCTATGTAACAAACCTGCAGGTCCTGCACATGTATCCCAGAACTGGCAACCAACCGAATGGGAAAAAATTTTTGCAATCTACCCATCTGACAAAGGGCTAATATCCAGAATCTAAAAAGAGCTAAAACAGATTTACAAGAAAAAACAACAACAACAACAACAAAAAACATTCAAAAGTGGGCTAAGGACATGAACAGACATGTTTCAAAAGAAGACATACATGAGGCCAACAAACATATGAAAAAATGCTCATCCTCACTGGTCATTAGAGAAATGCAAATCAAAACCACATTGAGATACCATCTCACGCCAGTTAAAATGGTAATCATTAAAAAATCTGGAGACAACAGATGCTGGAGAGGATGTGGAGAAATAGGAACACTTTTCACTGTTGGTGGAAGTGTAAATTAGTTCAACCATTGTGGAAGACAGTGTGGTGATTCCTCAAGGACCTAGAAATAGAAATTCCATTTGACCCAGCAATCCCATTACTGGGTATATATCCAAAGGATTATAAATTGTTCTACTATAAAGACACATGCACATGTATGTTCATTATGGCACTGTTTACAATACCCAAATGCCCATTGATGATAGACTGGATAAGGAAAATGTGGCATGTATACACCACACCATGGAATACTATGTAGCCATAAAAAATGATGAGTTTGTGCCCTTTGCAGGGACATGGATGAATCTGGAAACCATCATTCTCAGCAAACTGGCACAAGAACAGAAAATCAAACACCACATGTTTTCAACTCATAGGTGGGTGTTGAACAATGAGAACACAGGGACACAGGGAGGGGAGCATCACACACTGGGGTCTGCTGAGGGGGGACTAGGGGAGGCACAGCGGCGGGTAGGGAGGCTGGGGAGGGATAACATGGTGAGAAATGCCAGATATAGGTGACAGGGAGATGGAGGCAGCAAAAGACATTTCCATGTATGTACCTATGCAACAATCCTGCATGATCTGCACATGTACCCCAGAACCTAAAGTACAATAAAAAATATATATGAAAGAAAAGAAAAATAAATTGCTTAATAAAAAAAATTAAATTTAATTAAAAAACAAACTCAGATCATCTGAAATCTTTGGAAGTCATCTCTCATGCTATCATGTTTGAAAATTAGCAACTTTCATGAGGTCATTGGCCAAAGATTCTGAATCAGAGTTCAGTTATTTAGGCTTTTTATTTCAACATTTTCTTTAGTGCCTTGTATTAAACATAATGGCAAAACCCACAACGACTTTTGCACCAACCTAATACTTCTGGTTTACACATTTGCTGGGAAAACTCCCTGCCACAACCAAGAACTGCTGCTCTCAGTAAGCAGAGGGAAAGACCAGAGCAAAGAGGCAGGCCTCTCCAGGTTGGTAGGTAGTCAAAGATTGACTCAGTGGAAACTTGCATACAAGGAAAAGCAGTGGTCTTGGGCAGCAGCAAGATGTGGTAGATCTCCCAGCTTGCATTTGAAGCCTCTCAAGTCTTTTCGACCATGAGAAGAAGAGGGAGGAAAAAAAGTCACTTGTGTCATGTTCAGCAGTCTGTTTTCTTAATCTATTTTCTCTCTGCTTAAAGGGAATGTTTGTATTCTCTACAATCTGCTCAGCATTCTTTAGGGGTGGAGGGGATGTTTTAGGCAGCATCAGGTCCTCTGCTTATCTTGGTCCTCTGACGGCTGAATCCTGCACAACTCACTTGCTGTCACAAACCCAGTATGCATTTTCACAATATTAGTGCAAAACGTTTCTGCCAAACTTTTTAAACTCATTTCCAGAAACTCAGTCTCTATAATGTCTTTAGATAACATTGAGCAGTGTGCCAGATATATCCTCTGGAGCCATTAACATGGATGAGGAGGAAGCTGTAACCTTTCACTTCAATCTTTTAAAATAATTTGTATTTTCAAATTTTCTTCCTCCACACTTCCTACAGCTGCTCACTGTGAGGATGGAAGCTAATAGTAATTCCACCTTGGTTTCTTTACATTTGAGAAATCAAATCATATCTTCTCCTTATGCATCATATTGAAAAGTTTGTGTGAGTCTTGTTTAATTAAGGCGACACCTCACAGAACTCTGTGTTATTTCATATACTTTGATCTTATAACATTTTTTTTTTATGTTTGATGTTCTCAGGGTTTGTTTTTGATGTGGTGATAATATTAAAATCCAATTTTGATTTGTTAGTATGTTACTCCTCTAAGCTTCACAAAATATGCTTGTTTTATGTATTTTTTAAAAAGGTGCTTGCTCATAAAGATTACTCTCATTGAAGAGGCTTTTACTTTTATTATGATAAAGTAGGGTTTCTGGATCTCAGAAATACTTACATGTTTAACTGGATAATTCTTTGTTCAGTTAGCAGAATCCTTTCTAGTCACTAGACACTTATGGCATATCCCCAACCTCCAATTGTGACAACGAAAAATGTCTCCAGCCATTGCCAAATGCCACTTGCATAATGCAGTGGTTCTCATCAAGGCAGTTTTGTCCCGCAGGGAACATTTTTAACAATGAGGGGAGGGCCTGCTACTAGCATGCCCAGGGCAATCCGTATACTGAAGAGTTATCTTGACTAAAATGTCAACAGCGTTAAAGTTGAAATCCAAGTAGGCAAATCTGTTATAGATCTTTATTTGAAGTTAAAATAGAAGATTGACTTCTCTAGGATAAAAGCTTTCAGGAAAATCTGACTGCAGTTTAGATGTGTGATAGAAAGTAAAACAAGTTATATTGCCCTATGATTTTGAAATCCTGTCTCTCAGCTTTCTATGTTCATGTCTATCTGTTAAATTCTTACTTGCTCCTATACTTTGCATCTACAACTGTAATAGAATCAGGAATATTCCCTCTCACTGTAAAAACCAGTTTTCACCCAAAATAAGCAGTAACTATACCCCACAGAAAGATACAGCAGTGTCCTGGGCCATCGCAGCCTTTGCAGGCCTGAATCGTCTCACTCACCTGTGGAACCTTGGGGGTATATGCTGCCTTTGATGGAAATTTAACTATCCCTGTCTGTTCAGTATTCCAGAAAGAATATGGACCCTGGACTTCTTAAGGCTGGCACTGGGCAATTTTTCATGAATGCATGCTCCCCTCCCCCGCTTTTTTTGTCCACATAGCAGGAATGGACCTTAGAAAAGAGCTGAAAATCCTCTCCGTTATATCCTGGAAGAGCAACTGTCTCCTCACCACCCACCTATTGGCCTCATGCTTGTACTCTAATCTGCTATAGTTGCTGCCTTCTGAGAATTTACGAGCCATGAAGTCATCACAGGCTTCTTAACCAGTTTTCAACTTGTGGCTTTGCATCAAATAATCCTTCTAATCCTGAAAGTGAAGGGAATATTCTTCCCCCTTGAGAATTAATAACTTTCTCTAGAGCTCTTCCTTTTTAAAAAATAACTTTTTTCTATACTGGCCAGAGAGCCACTGCCAATTTTCATTAAGTTCCTTTTCCTTTGGCATATTTATAATGTTTCCTCTGCCCACCTTGCCTTCCAATTTCACCTCTATCTATCGTATATCTTATTATTACATTATGATCTAACTATTTTTGAAGAGTAGCTCTTTCACCTCCCATTTAAATGCTTTGACAAAGCAATCTGTTAAACTAAAAGAATAAGGATTTCTTTTCTAAAAATTCTGTTATTGAAGACATACTGAAGGAATATCTGTCATTACCTCACCCCTTCTATTTTCTTTTTGTGAGTTGAGTTCCTCAGTTACATAACCACCTCATAATCTACATTAATGAGTTTCCATCAAATTCTGTGGTTTAGGTTAAAAATTTCTGGTATTTGTAATTAAGTTCATACCTAGATAAACCTCCAGATTTAGTTTCTTGTTTTGTAAAGCCTCCTATGATTCTGGATTTAGCTATCTGGGGTTTTACTCTTTGGTTCTACTTATCTGTACTCTGGTATATATCAGGGAATTAAATCTGCTCCAAAATTTAGGTTACATGTAACTTGGTAAGATGGGCCCAATTACTGCCTTTTACCTTAAAGAGTAAAACAAAGTAACACAAGCAGAGTTTCTGCAAAATTTTCTAACAGTCTTTTGCAATACTTACCCATTTCTGTTATAACAAGAATAATTTTAAATTTCTTAAAAGAGCTGGTAATTTACTTGATTCAAAATATAGGATGGAACATGTGACTAGAGTAGTGATTCTGAGATTTTTTTGGCACAGGTCTTTGAAAATATGACATAATTTTTCTCTTTAGAATAAAAGCACTTCAAATTTCAAAGGGTGTATTGACAGTGAAACTTTCCATGTTAACCTTAGTTGTCCATGCATACAAAGTTAAGAACCACTGTACTGACTTTAAATATCAGGAATCAGGTAGGGGTTTTCTGTGGAGTGTCTGTCTTATAAACTATCTAGTCCAGAAATATTTCATTATTCACCTAAAATGCCACCAACCAAGCAAATATATGGTAGCAATATTCATGATTCAATCATAAAAAAAATAAAAATTAACAAGCAAAAATGTACTCTAAGTTTTTCATTGCAATGCCTATGAATATGCTCCAATCTAAAGATGTTATAACTAGGAACTAGGTACCTCTATATTTTCTGATCTATCAAATTTTTGATATGGTAATTTTAGAGTAATGCTCAGAGGAAAAGACCATGCCAATTTTTTAGAAAATTTTATTTTATTTTATTAATTTCTGAGACACATGTACAGGACCTGCAGGTTTGCTACATAGGTAAACGTGCAATGGTGGTTTGCTGTACCAATCAACCCATCAAGTAGGTATTAAACCCCACGTGCCTTAACTATTTATCCTGATGCTCTTCCTCCCCCTGCTCCCACAACAGGCCCCAGTGTATGTTGTTCTACTCGCTATGTACATGTATTCTCATTGTTTAGCTCCCACTTATAAGTGAGAACACGCAGTGTTTGCTTGTCTGTTCCTGTGTTATTTTGTGGAGAATGATGGCTTCCATCTATGTCCCTGCATAAGACATGATCTCATTCCTTTGTGTGGCTGCATAGTATTCCATGGTGTATACGTAGCACATTTTCTTGATCCAGTCTATCATTGATGGCCATTTGGGTTGATTCTATGTCTTTGCTATTATGAATAGTGCTGCAATGAACCCTATGCGTTCACTTATCTTTATAATAGAATGACTCTGGGCATATACCTAGTAATGAGATTTCTGGGTCAAATTGTTTTTTTGGTTAGGTTTTGGAGGAATTACCACACTATCTTCCATAACGGTTGAATTAATTTACATTCCCACCAACAATGTAAAAACATTCCCATTTCTCCACAGCCTCACCAGTGTTCATTGTTTCTTTACTTTTTAATAATCACCATTCTGATTGGTGTGAGGTGGTAACTCATTGTGGTTTTCATTTGCAGTTTCCAATGATCAGAGAGGCTGAGCTTTTTCTCATATGTTTGTTGGCCACATAAATTATTTCTTTTGAGAAGTGTCCGATCATGTTCTTTGCCCATTTTTAATGCCTTTTTTTTTTTTTGCTTTTCTCTTGTAAATTTGTTTAAGTTCCTTGAAGATTCTGCATATTAGACTTTTTCAGATGGAGAGAATGCAAAAAATTTTCTCCCATTCTGTAGGTTGTCTGTTCAGTCTGATGATAGTTTCTTTTGCTGTGCAGAAGCAGTTTAATTAGATCCCATTTGTCAATTTTTGCTTTTATTGCAATTGCTTTTGACATTTTCATAATGAAATCTTTGCCTGTGCCTATGTCCTGAATGGTATTGCCTAGATGTTCTTCTAGGATTTTTATAGTTTGGGGTTTTACATTAAAGTCTTTAATCTATCTTGAGTTAATTTTATGTAAAATGTAAAGAAGGGATCCAGTTTAAATTTTCTGGATATCATTGAATTTGTTTCTTAGGTTCAATTATAAATTTTCTTTAAAATTAAATTTTCTTCATTAGCTATGGGAAATTAATCCCCAAATAAAATCATAAATAGTCCAAAGTAAAAAATTATTACATTAATTTTTTTGACAAGTTTTTATTCCATCTTATTTCACAGTTCCTCTATATAAGCCAAAGAAATTCTGCAAGCTGGTGGAGCTGTGGCTTCTTGAGTAGCTATGATTTTGGCATCTTACTGAAATGGGCTAGTTCCTAAAGAAATTGTTGATCAATAACAAGGCTCTAATATTCTTCAGTTTAAAAATCCACAGATATGAAATTAATTCTAGCACTGGCATATCTTCCAATAAATTTGGAAAATGTATTAAAGTTTGAGCACTAGTGCAGCTACACGAGGCAATTTTTTTTTTTCAGAAGCCCATACTGAGTGCTACCATAGACCATACCACATATTCAATGATATCTGAGGAAGGGGCAAAAAGGTAACATCTGGATTTCAGCTTTGCCAAAGTACCATTTATTGATGCAGGTGTCTAGAGTCCATGGTTTGTGAATATAGGATGGATTGGGAAAATATCTTACAAAAAGAGGTTAATTATGCCACTATGTTTAGGATATCTGGGGGGAAATTCCATTATGCAAATGTTCCCTCACTTAGAACAGTATTTGAGATATTACTGCCTTCTGGCAAAGTTTAGAAATTTGCAGTGGTGACAGTCTCAATCACCAGGTCTTATTTGACAAGTCTTTCTTTATCATCCAGCATATTCAAATTCTTAATTTACAAATCTCCTTGGGGTCCCACATTTTTGGCAGGACAACACTACATGGAGGTAGTCTCTGCTAGTGACGTGGCCTTTACTATCTGTTGTGAGCAGTCTTCTATATCCTGTGCCACATGGCAACTTAAGCCTGTGAACCTCCTCTCTTAGGCAGATTTCTCCCAACCACACATTTGTTTCAGCTGGAAATTTATCCGCTAGGGTTTTCTGAACTAAAGCTGCATCTGCTTTGCTTCTTATCATGCTGTCTTTTTTGTTCTTTTGAATAATGCAGAAATTTGATAGCATTTCTTTCTGGTGAACATTTTTTTACAGTAGCAATTTTTCTATAGTGGGATATGTCTCTAGTGTTTTTCTTTCCCTTTTGGAAGGCTTAGTTGAAATTATAATAGCTTAAACCATTTGTAGTTCAACTCTGCCTTTGCCTATCCAAGGTAGTTTTTGTTTGAATCCTTTAAATTTCCATTTCCATTTGCTTCCTGTCTCAGACATTGTTCCAACATATCCTTTAAGAATTGAAATTGAGGGATCTCCCATAATTCAAATGAGGTTTCATTATCAGTGCCTTTTGTACCTACCAAATCATCTGCTATTCAAAAAATGTGTTTACATCCATTGAATAATTCCACCCAGAAGGTTTTTCCCATGGAGTATTCTCTCCATAAACTCTAGCCCTGTCTCCATCTATTATTATCCCATTTAGCATCTTCTTAACATATTTTATTATTTGTCTTCTCTTAGAATTTTAAAACCATATATTCATAATTGTATATCTTTAGGACACTCAGGAAACAATAGGATTCACATAGACAAAAATGGAGTCACCTTGAAATTCACCTAGTAATTCTTTAAATATTTTACAATGTCTCCCTGATCTAGTCCATTTAAAACTGCCCAAATCTTTTGTAAACACTTGTGTAGGTGTGTTTATTTATTTTTCATTCTCAATCTGTAGCTTTAGGAAGCATCTACTCAATTGTTTTCTGGACCCAAGGACTCTGCAAAAGTCATTCTAGTTTGCTCTCTGAGACCTGATTCTTTCTTGTCTTCTGTTATATTTTGCAGGGCTCCAGACACACTGTTTCTGACCTAGTAAGGATAAAATATAGCTTTTTGGTTTGTTCTGTTTTTTTTTTTTTTTTTTTTTTTTTTTTTTTTTNTTTTTTGAGACAGGGTCTCACTTTGTGGCCCAGACTGGAATGCAGTGTTGCTATATCAGCTCACTACAATGTCGGCCTTCTGCATCTCTTCATCTCAGCCTCCCTAGTAGCAGGGAATACCGATTCATGCCACCATGCCCTAATTTTCATGTGTTTTTTGTTTGTTTGTTTGTTTGTTAGTTTGTTTTTGAAGAGACAGGGTTTTGTCCTGTTGCCTAGGCTGGTCTCAAACTCCTGAGCTATAGCAATCAGTGCTGGGATTACAGGCTTGGGCTTCCATACCTGGCCTAAAGTATCTTTTTAAACAACCAGGAATATTTATTTTGTCTTTTTAGATCAATCTATCCTGACTTTTAAACTTTAATCTCTCCTGTTTTATTTGTACAGCCTGCTCTTTAGAGTTCATGCTTCCACCTGAGGCAACTTCTTTCCACCTCCAGCTAAATCAACTTATCGTTCTTTATTTTTTCATGTTTTCAACTGCTCCTTTGCTGATAAGAAGCATTTTTCAAAACACTTCAGCTTATCTTTGATTTTTCACAGCAATCCTATTTCCCAGGAACAATGTAGGCTCTATTAAGGCTGTATTTATCAAACTTCAACACAAGTAAAAAATACCCCAAAGTTTTCATAATATGCAACTTTTAATTCTTGGATTGTGGTATAAGAAGTAGATGAGGATGTGTACATATCCTGAATAGTGCCAATGCTACTGATTCATGAACAATGCATTTAGTGGCAAGGGCTAGAAAGGTCTTAAGAGTTTCAGTGAAATCTAATATGATAAGTTGGTCTTCAATCCAACACGTTAAGTTTTCCTTACAAAGGGTGTTTTGTACTTTTGTAAGAAGAACTTATAAATACTTTTTGTAAATATTTATTATTAAAATGTATTCCCATTCTTTGATTAAAGTCATAATTTTCATTTCAGAAAACTAATGTTATGTTTATAGGTCTTGAAATGAACAGAGTAAACTTGAACAAACTACATTAATTCAAGGATAGTCACTCCCAGAGTTTCTTCTTCATGCCCTGAAGGTCATTTTAAGAAAAAAAAAAAAAATGGGTGAACAGATGCATCTACACTGAATGAGAATAATGATATAAAGTTAGAACTTCATTCGAGTTGTGGAGCACCAGTAGAGTTTAACTGCCTTTCAGGTTAGCAACATTGGTGGTTTTCCTCACCTAGAACTAAAGATTTATTATGCTGCTCCACCCTCATTTGCAAATTAGGACAGGAATTCTTTATAGCAAAAGTCACCAGAAGCAAACTATCAACGTAAAGTCCTATCATTTGTCTGAAGCTGCCAATATAGCCCTTCTATACCATTCTTAGCTTTTGAGATCTCTAATCTTATTCAGACCTTTTGTAAAGATTTACTCTGCTGAAACCTATGGACCTTTTGTTAAACTGTAACTTCTACATAGAATTTTTAAAAATATGTTTCTGTAAATATAGACATCAGAACATCAATCAAAATATCAAAATAGCATATGACCTAGGACTTAATGCCTCTTTCCTTAAGATCTGAGAATGGTTTGATATTTCACTCTATATGAGCTAACAAATTAACCATCCACGATTTCATAGATACTGTTAGATGCAGCAAGATTCCTAGGTTAGAGACAAAGGACTTTATCACTCGTGGCACTGGCAACATGAGCTTTATGTTTGCATTACTTCGTCTTCCACAGGAGGATGAGAAATGGCCCAAGTAGGAGCTGCACACATAGTAAATTTGTGTCATGGTTGCGAAACCACAGCTTAAAACATTTTCAACTTTATAAGAAAACTAGTAGCATGTGTGCCTTATCTTTGCCCAGAGGGAGATATTGTCTTTAGTCTCCTAGACAGCAAATAAATTTGCCCTGACTCCTAGAGGGAGAAACTACCTTTATATTCCAAAACTATATTTACATTATATTTTATACAAACATATTTGAACAGATTATCTGAAATAAGTACTGTCAAAATTGTGAAGAAACGTAAGAAATCCATGGACAATTGTCAATCAACATTGCCCAGGTGTCTGTCACACAATTGTAAAAGCAGTCCTACTGTACAAAAGAGGCAATCACAAGCAATCAAATTCAAGAAATTGCTTGGGGTTTATCATTAAGAAATACCACTAGAGTTTAAATTCACTCACCTTTGTCATGTAAAATGTTTCAATTTCTGTTTAAAAGGTATTGTCCCAAATTCTATAACTCTTCTTTAAAAAATATATTCTTGGCCCAAGCAAAAGATTTGAACACTTGTTTGAATTTAACTTTCTATCTAAAATTGCAACGTATGTGCCATCCCATCAGTCCTCTAAAACTAATGGCACAGAAAAGTAGAAAAGAATTCTAAGTCCACAGACAGACGGACACTCAAGTGAGGGAAAAAGAAAGTTGTTCACCTGCATGTGTGCAGTTTTTTCTCTCAAACTCATCAGTTGGGCTAGTTCAGTTCTTTTCCTCAAGTTGAATGATGTCTGGCAAGAAGAGAAAAATATTTAGAGAAAATTTTTTTCTTGTGGCATTCAGGAGTAGAGAATGGCAATAAATAGCAATTTATATAAAAATTGAATATAACTAAATTTGTATAAAATATTTAATATCATATTCTAATGATTAGTAAATAACACTAACTTACTTCTGACTGCCTGTGTACTCAGCCTGTAGAAAAATGTACTTCCCCCTCAGCATTACTAATGTCTGGTATTATCAAACAGTAATTTATACACAAAGTTGACGTCGATTATTTACAACTGACAGCATAAGAATTAACTATAAAGGTTAAATAATAACAACATTGATTTTTATATAAAAAGAGGGTAACATCAGGCCAATTCCAGAATTGGTTAAGCAACTAAATGGTTATTGGCTCTCTTAATATATTTAAGCAGACAGCATCAGAGAATTATTGTTTGGCATGTTTAAAAATAAAAGCACCTTTTTGAGGCATTTCTGCTATTTTTTTTTTTTTGCTACTTAGTTGAAACATTAATTTCCATGCAACCCTGTGAAAAGTATTGAGAGCTATTTTAAATTAATACCTTAAATTTTAATTGACAAATTAAAATTATATATACATTGCTGATGTACAACATGATGTTTAAGAAAATGTAGACATTTTGGTGGAGTGGCACTATAAAGCTAATTAACATATGTGTTTCCTCACTAATTATCTTTTATGATGAGAACAGTTAAATTTTACTTTCAGTGATTTTCAAGTATGCAATACATTGTTTTTAACTATAGTCACCATGTTGTATAACAGATCTCTTGAATTTATTCCTTAGTCTGATATTTTGTGTCCTTTGACCATCAACTCTCCACTCCCATCCCACTGCCTGCCCCAGCACGTGGTAACCACCATTCTACTCTCTGCTCTTATGGGTTTGTCTTTTTAAGATATGACATAAAAATGAGAGGATCTGGTATCTTTCTGTGTCTGGCTTATTTTACTTACCATAATGCCCTCTAGGCTTATCTATGTTGTTGCAAATGACAGGATTTCTTTTTCCAAAGTCTGAATGGTATTCGGTTTTGTATGTATACCACATTTTCTTTATTCATTTGTCCACGGATGGACATTTAGGTTGACTTTTTATTGTAGCTATTGTGAATAATGCTGCAATGGACCTGAAAATGAAGATATATGAATTTTATTTCTTCTGGATAGATAAGCAGAAATAGAATTACTAATTCTTATAGTAATTACTAAATCTTATAGGAAAATAGAATTACTAAATCTTATAGTAGTTATATATTTTGATATTTTAAGATGCTCCATACTATGTCCAAAATGGCTCTACTAATGTACATTCCACTCAACAGTGTACAAGGTCTCCATTTTCTTGATATCCTTGTCAACACGTATCTTTCTTCTGTTAGATAATAGTCGTTGTAACAGGTATGAGATGATATTTCATTGTGTTTTAAATTTTCATTTCCCTGATGATTAGTGATATTGTACATTTTTTTGTATACGTGTTGATAATTTATGTGTCTTCTTTTGAGAATTTTTTCAGATCCTTTGCCCATTTTTTAGTTAGGTTATTTGTTTTCTTGCTTATTGCCTTTTTGAATTCCTTATATATCTTGGATATTAACCCTGTATTAGATACAAGGTTTGCGATTTTTTCCCATTTCATAGGTTGCCTATACAGACAACTAATTTGAGTATGTTGAATTTTAATAAAAATCTGATACTTGAGAAAAATATCCATTGTTTCATTGGTACAGATTTCTGTAATCTTATATAAATTATTCATTTTAATTGTTTACATCTCATTATATAACTTTGATTCTAGGACTAATCATAATTTAAAAAGATCTGTTTATCTCTTCTAGGATGATGTAGATTTGTTTTATATATTTTCAGACTTACTTATTGAGTGAATGAAGTTTGAATTGTTTATTTTTGATGAGTATCTTTTTGTGTGTCTGATGTGAATATAAATGCCCCATGTATCATTGGCTTGTCATTTGCTTGGCATTTTGTTTTTCAACGTTTTCATACACAATCTTACACATTCTTATATTTACATTTTTCCTACAAACAGGAGACAGGTGAATTTTTAATCAAATCTGATAAATTCTATTAACTAGTAAATTCAATACATTTAAATTTGTTTTGATTGTTGTAGTACCTTGACTTATTTTGGCACAGAATTTTCCACTTTATATTTTTCCCATTTCAAAATAATTTTTGAATTTTCTTTTTTTTTTCTCTCCACTAGTTTAGACACAATATATTTTACTACAATTTTCTTTGTAGACTCTTTAAAGTATTTCATATATACTACCATGAAAAATCCAAAATTAATCAATGTTGCTACTATTTATGTGAACAATTCTGTCTAACTCTTCCTAATCACTTCACACATTATTCATAGTTCACACTACACTGTCATTTATTGTAGCTCTATCTTGAATTACTTCTTTTTTATTTATTATATTTATTTTTATTTTTTATTGCATTTTACGTTTTGGGGTACATGTGAAGAACATGCAAGATTGTTGCATAGGTACATACATGGCAATGTGGTTTGCTGCCTTCCTCCCCATCACCTATATCTGGCATTTCTCCCCATGCTATCTCTCCCCAAGTCCCCACCCCTCACTGTCCCTCCCCTATTTCCTCCCAACAGACCCCAGTGTGTGATGCTCCCCTCCCTGTGTCCACGTGTTCTCATTGTTCAACACCCACCTATGAGTGAGAACATGCGGTGTTTGATTTTCTGCTCTGTGTCAGTTTGCTGAGAATGATTAACCCTATAGATTAGATATTATCATTTGATATGGTATTACTTTAGATTTACTCACAAATATATCAATTTCTTTGATAATCATTCTTGACTTTCTACTGAAGTATATAACTTCAGAAATTTATCTTTTGTGTAACATTAGTGGCAGTTTACAATATTTTTTTGGTTTCTGAAAAATTATTTTCTCCAATTTGAATAATTATTTAGGCAATTACAGCATTATGTCAGGAAGAAAGTTGTTTTCTTTAACAATTGAGAGTATTATTACATAGTCTTTTGTCTTTATTTTTTCAACGATGTTGTTTGAAAACTGTTATAATGTTATTTGTATTTTTATTGGTTGTGGTGTCTTCTCTCTTTGGTTTTCTTTGTGTTTGGTTTTCTAAAGTGCCACCATATTATATCTAGCTCTGGATTTACTTTTATTAATGCTATTTGCAATAGTTTATGTTAGTTTATTAGTAGTTTCTATTCTTTCAGCAGTTTTGGAAAAACAATTTTCTATTTTCATTTTGAGTAATTTTCTCCTACTTTTTCCCTCTGGAAATTCTTATTAGACCTATGGCATACCTCATTCCCTTATGTATATTCTTTAATTTTTCATATTTTATATTTCACATATTCTGAATAATTTCTTATAATTTTATAGATTGTCTTGTCAGCTACATTTAAGTTGTTATTCAAACCAACCCATAAATATATTTTATTTTGATTATTGTCATTTCATTTTTATGTTCCTTTTGTTCTATGTATGAGTGGTAATTTTGAGCAGATTCATTCATGGCTATTTCAAAAATTTCATTTCTACATGGTTACTTTGTATAGTATATATGATTATTCTAATATCTGAAAGTTTAAAGCAATTGCCTCAAGTAATTGTTTACTTTTAATATTACTGTCATTGCAAGGTTTATTATTTCTTTATTAATTTAGTGGGATTGGGTCTATTGTTCTAATTGGCTAATTTACTTTGAGTAAATTTTGAAAGAAGAAGTAAGAAGTTTTTCTACAAGGTGTTCTGTAATGGCTTCTGCCACACTCCAGAAATACACATGGCTCAATGTTCTTAAATTTAAGATCTTAACATGAAGTTTACTTGACACAGTAAGGAGGAGTGATCATAACTGTAAGACCTAGCTTCATTTGAAGGTAAGATTATGGCTTCAAATATTTTGAGAAAGCATTATTACTGTTAATGTATTTATTTCTTTTAGATTTTTTAGTTATAAAAACAGACAGCCTAACAATAGCCTTCCTTTTGCCTTTAGCTTTCAGCCAGGTAAAAATTTTCCAGGACTTCCCTTTTGATGAAGGCATAGATCCTGTAAACATAGCCCTCTTGTTTTTATAAGGTAACCTATCAGAGATCTGTTCAGCTTTGTTTGACCTGAAGGTTCATTTACAAGAGTATCAATTAATTCATAAAATTTGATTTCAAAGTATTGGCTTTGTGCCTCAAGGGAGAATAGACTGCTTTATAATTATTTCTACCGTTGTAATTCCAGCTTAATGTTTTTTTCTTTTTTAAATATTTATTTATTTATTATTTACTTATTTTTTGAGCCCAGTAAAACACACACACACACACAAACACACACACACACACACACACACACAATTTCCTTCATATGATTGGTTTAAAAAATATAAAGCGTTTTTCAAATACATTACAGTTTTTCCTATGTTCATCAAATTATTCAAATTCCTCTCTCATGTAAAATACAGCCACTCTTTTCAACAAATATTAAAGCTTACTTTCATCAGACTAGGCTGAAATTGGCATTCAGGTTTTATTATCTAGACCAATTCCAGATAGGGATAAATCTCTTTAGGTCTGAAGATCTGCAACACATCCAACTTACAATAGTGAGAGAAATGATAACTGCAAAATAACTCATTTCAGAAGGGAAAGAAAAACAGGCAAACAGAAGGCAAAGGTTATAACAAGCTTTATATGTAGTTAGGTATACATTGCCAGATTTTTTCCTGAGGGTCAGTTTTGTTCCCTGGGAACAAGTGTCAGCAGTTCTTGTCTCTTCCTCTGTGTTCTTGGTTTTTCATTATTCAAAATACATAGATAAAATAATAATTAACTGTGAAGACTGGATGATTTTTCCTTAATCTCAGGAATAAGAGAAAGATATCTGCTCTTACCACTTCTATTTGATATTG
The DNA here is from genome assembly GCF_001604975.1 of Cebus imitator. Lineage (NCBI taxonomy): Eukaryota > Metazoa > Chordata > Mammalia > Primates > Cebidae > Cebus > Cebus imitator. Next base: position 753,403 of record NW_016107382.1, on the reverse strand, counting down.
TTCTGGAAGTTCTAGCCAGCGCAATTAAGGAAGAAAATGAAATAAAAGGCATCTATATTAGAAAGGAAGAGGTAAAAATATCTCTGTTTAGATTATTTGATCTAGTATAAAGAAAAAAAACTTTTAGAATTAATAAGTGAGTTTAATAGGGTTTTAAGATACAAGGTAAATATACACCAATCTATTATATTTCTATACAGTACTAATGAACAAACCAAAAATGAAATGAAAACCAAAAAAAATAAAAATAAAGCCTCGATTTGTAGTGACATCAAAAATAATATAGCATTTTGAAAGAAATGTCACAAAAGAAATGTCTAAAACATTACTTTTGATATTGTTGAAAGAAATTAGAAAGGCCCAAGTAAAGACATCCTCATGTTCAGGGGTCAGAATTAATATTGTGAAGATGGCAATAGTCTCCAAACTGACCTTCAAAGTCAACAAAACTCCTATCAAAAATCCAGTGATTTATTTGCAGAAATTGACAAGTCTTTTCTAAAACATAAAAGGAAATTCAAATGATCCAGAATAGCCAATATAATCTTGAAAAGAAGAATGAGGTTAAAAGACTTGTAGGTCTCAATTTCAAAATGAACTACAAAGCTACAGTAATAAACACAGTGTGGTACTGGCATAAGAATAGGCAGTCACTTGGATAAATGGGCTAGATTTAAAAGTCAAGAAATAAAATTTCACATTTACAGTCAATTTATTTTTGAATAATGTGCCAAGAAAATTCAGTGTGGGGAAAATATAGTCTTTTCAACAAATGGTTCTGGAATAACTTGATACTAGTAAGAAAAAGAACCAAGTTGGTCCTTACCTCACAGCATGTATAAAAATGAACTAGAAATGGGTGTAAATAAATAGTAAGACATAAGAGACATATATGCAAGAGCTAAAATTATAAAATATTTAGAAAATAAAGGGGTGTATGTCATCTTGACTTTAGAGTAGGCAATCATTTCTTAGATATGACAAAAAAGACAAGCAATGAAAAAGAAATTGGATATATTAACATAATAGACTTGTGAGAGGAATCAACAAGAAATGGAAAGATAACCCACAGTATGAGAGAAATTTTGCAAATTATATATCTAATAAAAGATTGTTTCTATAATATATAAAAAGCTATTACAATTCAATAATAAAAAAGCAAATAACCAAATTTTAAAATATGTAAATATTGAAATCAGTAGTTCTTTACTTTTTTTCCAAAGAGGTTACACAAAGGGCTAATAAGCACATGACAACAAGCTCAACATTGTTAGTCATTTTGGAAATGCAAATCAAAGCTAGAATGAAATATTATTTCTCACTTACTATCACGTCTAAAGTTGAAAACAAAACAAAACAGCACAGTAATAAGAAGTATTGAGAAGAGGGTCTAAAATTGTGCAGACACTTTGGAAAGCAGTTTGTCAGTTCCCCAAATGGTCAAACATAGAGTTACCAAGTTACCATATGACCCAGTAATTCTACTCTGAGTTATATACCAAAGAGAGATCAAAGTGTATGTTCACACAAAAGCCTATACACAATTATTCACAGCAGCATTATTAATAACAGCCAAGAAATGGAAATAATTCAAATATCCATTAGCTGATAAATGGATAAAATGTGATACATCCATTTAATGGAAACTTATTAGGCAATAAAAAAATACATGTTACAACATGAATGAACCTTGTAAAGATCATGTTAAATGAAAGAGTGACAAAGTACTCCACAGTATACAATTAATTACCGTTTTTTTGTTTGTTTGTTTTTTTGAGATGGAGTCTTGCTGTGTCGCCCAGTCAGAAGTGCAATGGCATGATCTCTGCTTACTGCAACCTCCACCTCCTGGGTTCAAGCAATCCTCCTTCCTTAGCCTCCTGAGTAGCTGGGATTACAGGCACACACCACCACACCTGACTAATTTTTGTATTTTTAGTTGAGAAGTGGTTTTACCATGTTGGCTAGATTGGTCTTGAACTCCTGACCTCAGGTGATCCTCCCTCCTCAGCTTTCCAAAGTGTTAATATTACAGGCAGGAGCCACCTCGCCTGGCCAATTAATTATATTTTCATGAGATATTTTGTAAGGTTCTACATAATAGACAATTTTTTTCCTATGTGTTTTTCCAACCCACTAATTATCTTATTATTGTATTTTGACTATATTAGAATTTGTTAAAATAGAATTTATTTTTTTATTATTTCACTGACAAGTTTTTACATTGACAATTTCTATTTGCCTACCCATCTGCCCTTAGAGAATTTTTGCTTTATATTTTAAGGTTTTAATTAGTCTATTTAAAAAATATATAACGTTCAGTATATCTTTAAACTACATACAAACACATAGAATTTTTAGATTGCTGTATTATTTTCACTTTTATCTGAATTTAATTTTTTTTTCTGATTTGGTTTGCTGACCTTTTTAGTGACAAAAGTCTTCTTAACTTTTGGATTTTTTTTTTTTTTTTTTTATTTTTTTTTTTTTTTTTTTTTTTTTTTTTTTTTAGTTAATCTAGGGTTCACTTTTTCTTTATTTATCTGAGTTTATCTCCTACTTGATGTTTTTATTGTCTTTTATTTTCTTCCATGCCTCAGAGCAGATCTGTCTCTTACACTGGAGACTCAGAAATCCTCTTCTGTGGTGATACTGACAGTATCACACATACAGTCACACAGTCATCATGTATGTTAATTCAAATTCTGCAAAGGATAGATTTTACTTTATTCTGAATTTCTAAGTTATCAAGTTTATAAGCTTCACTTGAAAGACTGACCGTGGTGTGTCCTTTGATTCATTTTGTTTCGTTTGTCAACATCTAACCATGACTTTTTTTCTTTACAATTGTTTCTGAATCTCTGACCCTCATTGAAAGCGTTGGTATTCTGCCTTTCTTTTAACTTAAAATATGAACTCCTGGACATTTCTGCCTGTTTCTGAGTCTGGTGGTATATATGTCTACTGTGTTAGTGCTACTCTTATCCATGGCATGTATTACATTGTAAATGCATATTATTCAACATTTTTCCTTTGATAATTTGTCTCTTATAGCTATGTGTTTGGAACAAACAAGGTCACTGAGGAGGGAGAAATTCAAACATTAATTATGTAGCACATTTTTGAATAGAAGTATACTATGTCACAGTAGATTTTTCAAAGGCAAAAACATGAGGCCCACTTCATATATATTGTATTCAGTGAGAATCTAACACAGTGGTAAGCATATAAAGAAGGATCATTAATTTAGATAGTGGTTTGATTACTATTTGGCATTTTCCAGCTGCAATTACTGAAATAGAGAATTCAACTGAAATTCACTTAAACCATGCGCAAATGTATTCATTCACTTAAAATAATGCTTAGAGGTAATTTGGGTTTCAGGATTGGTTAGATGAGTCACACACTCAGGTCTTTAAGGATCCACTTTTTTTTTTTTTTTTATTTCAACTCTCCTTGTTTTTATTCTTTTTGTCTGCTTCATTCCAAGCCTGATTCTCCTCACTATCAATGAACAGTCGTCAATAGCAATAAGACCCAAAGACCTCTTTGTGTCTTATTGTTGACAGTTTGGTCACAGGAATTTCTTAAATCAATCAAAAGAGATGAGATTACCAGGATTATTCCTAATGAGGCTAATTCAGTAAACCTATACTTGATTTGGGAGGAAGAGAATAAATATTGGAGAGTCTACCACAATGTGCTCTCAAATTTGAATTTCTTATTAAATATGATTGAGAAAACATCCAACAGAAATTAAAGTTGATGCATGCCTACTTTGGAAGAAAGCTGAGACCAGTTTACACTTAAGTAAGGAAATTTCCAGATCTAAGATTATGTGATTATATACTATTGTTATTGATTAGTTGAAACCTAATATTTTGTGTAGGTGAGTAGAGAAATATAATGGCCCCTAATGCAAATACTTACCATAAGTCAGCTCTCTATGGTTCTTGGAGTCTTTTCCCTAGTATATATAAGCTTTAATGTAAAAATGTTTTTATCACTAACATGATTCATTGTGTTTATAATATTTTTATCTCAATATTTCAATAAGCCACTGATAGCTTGTTAATCAGAAAGAATTATATGACAGTTTTTTTTTTTGATGCCCAAAGCTGAGGTATTTGTAATCATTATTTTATTTTAGTATTCGTAGTGCAATGGCTAAAGCTTTATGAAATAACATCTAAACTTGCATGTTTTTACAGTGACTGATACTTTGGGCCCACAATTATTAATTGTGCTAAGTTGAGCAAAATCCATGATAAATACATTCACATATAACTTGTATCAAATTATTTTTCTCTACAGGGATATTCACATTATTTCAATGATTATACAAGGCTCAATCTTTCATAGAAAATAATTAAGATTGCCTTTAGCCAAAATAGCAAAAGGAAAAGACAAAAATATAAAGGAAACCAGCAGATGAAAATAAAGGACCATGACCAACTCTCATCTAACATTTTAAAACTAATCTTCTGTTGTAAAACTTTTGTGAATGAAAGTGATGCAGTTACTAATCTTGTACTAGAAGTATAATGATCTAGATTTCACCTTTTTTTCAAAATCAAGTTCAACAGCTCACTAAATCCTCATCTTTACAGAAAGTATATTCTGTAAAAGAGTAAAACTGCTTATAATACTTTCAAGAATCATATAATTCATGGTTGAGATTTTCAAAAAGACCAGCTTAAATTTAATTTGTTAACCAGAATGATGAAGTTCACAGCTACCTGTAATGATTCTCACTGTATCAACTGTTAACTGTCTTCTTGTTCCATGTGCAAAAATTCTGTTTACATTTGAGATTTGGGCCAGGCCCCGTGGCCCATGCCTATAATCCTAGCCTTTTGAGAAGCCAAAGCTGGCAGATCGCTTGAGCCAAGGAGTTTGAGACCAGCCTGGGCAAAATGGTGAAACCCCATCTCCACAAAAAATACAAAAATTAGCCAGGCATGGTCGTTCATGCCTGTAGTCCCAGCTACTCAGGTGGCTGGAGTGGGAGAATCGCTCAAGCTTGGGAGATGGAGACTGCAGTGAACCATGATTGTGCCACTGCATTCCAGCTTGGGTAACAGAGTGAGACCCTGTCTCAGAAAAACAAAACAAAACAAAACAAAACCCAATCGGGAGTTGCTTAGTTATATCCCCCAAAATCTGCTCTGGTGAAGCTCTCACTGTTGTTAGCCTTTAATTCAATCATTGCTTGTGTAAGAAAGCCTAGCTGCTTTAACTCCCAAAGCCGATTATTATACATTTAAAAACAAGTAGAGGAGGGTAGATCAATACAAATATAGATATTTTATTCAATAGCATAGAATTTTTTAAAATTATAACTTAATACTGATTTTTTTATAAATCTGTAAGTTGTCATTTGGCCTTTGATGATGATCCCAGTAATTAATATCCAAGTAATCTAATATCGAGTTTGAAACATTGAAAGTTCTCTGACTGAATCAAGTATAAACAATATTAACATTATGCATATTCCAGCTCTATGAGTTTCTATGGAAAATAAATTCAATGTGATTATTCCACCTGATGCTCAGAAAATTATTACTGCCAAGTTTTTTTTTTCTGTGTACCATTTTATTTCTGGATCAAACATAACACAATCATATAAGGTGTTTTTTCCTGACCAAATAAAAGTACTTTATTTATAAATAGGGAGTTTTATTTGAGAAGCACCAAGCTAACTGTTTTCTATATATCTTTTTGTAGTTAGATCTCTTATGATGCAAATTCCCAAGAAAACCGATTTCTGAATTTAGAATAAAGCCAAATTCTCTCACAAGGTGAATTAGACCTAAGAAAAAATGTTTTCCTCTCTAACTAGACCCATAAACCGTGTGAAAATATTTTTGCCATCCAAGAGCTATTACAAATGCTAGCCTCTGTTCACCAAATGTATTTATTCCACAGGCCTCATTTCTTCTACCCTCTTAAGTACATTTCACTTGGCATACAAAATTATTTTAGGTATATCCTCTTCCAGGGGATGTTCCAGAGGCATTTCATAAGCATAATATCACATATTTATGACAAAAATGAACCTGTGTCTCCTTCCTTCCTTAGCTTCAGAGTTGTTCTCTTCTGGTCTAGCTAATAGCAATAAATATCACCTCAAATCAGAGCAAGGAGGAAGGAGACACTATCTACCATTACCCTGCTCATTATATATCCAAAATATAAATCCGATTCACTTTCTTCTTTCCATTTTACTGACAATATCTATATCCAACACTATTTGGGATTCTGGAAAAGCTTTATAATTAATCTACTTTTCTCTTTGTTTTCAATTGAATTCATGTCCCCTCAAAACTTATATGTTAAACCCCTAACATCCAGTGTGACTGAATTTGGAAAAGGGCCTTTGTGGAGGTAATTCAGATTAAATGAGAGCATGAACATGGAGCCCAATAGGACTAGTATTCTTATAAGAAGAGGAAGAGACACAGGAGAGTGCTTTCACAGAAAAAGACCATGTGAGGACACCGGAAGAAGTCAGCCATCTGCAAGCCAAGCAGAAAGGCCCCAGGATAAATTATCCCTGATGGCACATTAATCTTGAAGGGGTATGTGTATTTTCACATGCCCACATATTTTCCCTACTAGACACAATGGTATTCCTACCTCTTTGACATATGATGTATGAGGGGAAGGGTTCTGAATGCCTTTCTCTCACTTAATGTTATCTAGGTTGGATCTGCGCAGGATGAAAATTTCCAGTGTCACGGAAAAATCAGTGAGTGAGTGTCTCCCTGACATCTGACTACCACTTTTCCTTTTAAACTGTTATAGGGACTGATAACGTAGACAATGAGGTTTACTCCCACCATCACTGCAGCCGAAATGATTTTCATTCCAGAAATGATGGACTTCGCAATTACCCCAGAGAAGACAATCTCATCTCAGTGTAACCATGGCAGTCATCCCTTCAATATTTGCTTTTCCCTCTCATTGATATAACTGTATTTTGGCAACATTTTTAACACTATAGAGCAGATGTCTGAAGGATATATCTGGAATTGTTAAAGGTCATGTCAGTGAATTTCTGATATTCTTAAGAGTTGAGGGTCTCTTTGAATGCAGGAATGATATTCTGGATCGCACAAAATTCATCAAATTAGTTTGCCAGAATGGCCATCTACTTTCTTTTGGATGAAATTTGTACATAGACTATGGTCATAATACTAAGAAACTGACTGGAATTATTTTTTCCCAAAGGATATGAGTAATTGTTGGTTTGGAAAACTGCTGCCATTCTTGAAAGAGATGATACAATTTCATGATTCATTCCTATTACAAGTAAGGAGACATCAGCAAATTGAGAACCGATGAGGATGCTTTTATTCCATTCCATTCTGTGAGTGAGCCTCAACTTTGTAAGGTTAAAGCCATCAAGGGACTCACATATTTGGCATTGCCCCACCCCATTTAAGGCTGGTGGGATTTCACTCCTGTCACTGATCACCTGCTTCCTATTCTCAGTCAGGAAAGTGCATGAGCATACTATGAGAAGTAAGTGTTTATGTGAAAACATACACAGAGCTCTTCAAGATTAAGGCTCCATCAGGGTTGGTTTCTCCTGAGGTCTTTATCCTTGGCATGTAGATGGGTGTCTTCCTGAGCTGCAAATTCAGCCACATTGGATGTTAGGGGTCCAACATACAAATTTCAAGGAGTCACAATTCAATCCCTAACAAGAGGGAAAGGAGATTAATCACAAAATGAGAATAATTATATCTGAATATGTAAATCATGTAGTTGAGGGCACTGAAGGAAATGGTGGTTGTCAGAAGAGGCTCTGGACTGGTATTAAAAGTAGTGCCGGTGACCAGATTCCTCAGACTGCCAAATCTTTTTACTCTGATCTTATTCATTGTTCCTGAAGAATGTGGGTACAGTGGCATTGTACAAGATCTGTCTGTTTAATGAGGTGTCAAGAGACTGTATGCTTACTTACCAGGCTTCCTTCCTCATTAGAGACATTTCACGAGCTAAGATACCAGGTCTTTTATAGAAGAGGTAATTGTTAACATGATGGTTCAAATTTAAATTTTATATAGAAATTCTTTTACTTGTATTGAAACAACTCAATACGCATCACCTTACAACAACGAAAACTACTTAATTTTTATTACCTAGTAATTTTGAAAGCAAATACCACGTCACAAATGTGCTTTGATGATATAAATATCACATGGTTGAGAAATAAAATAAAAACATACTCTCATATATTTTGCAATAAACTGAAACATATAGGTTTGTCTTTGAATTGTCTGGTATCATTTTAAGGCAAACATTTCTAAATTCAAATGTTAGACTTATAAGAATGTATAACATTATTAGAGGGAATCACAAGATTAAATGCTGCATAGAAAGACACAGTGTTAGGCACGAAGCACAGCTTACTGGAGTGAGATAAATTCTCTCCCATTTAATGTGGTTGCCTTCCCTTGCTAATGAATTTGGTATGAAAGTGCACTGAAACTGGTGATTGGTAGGAATGTTAAATGATCCTGTAGGAGTTATATTGCATTCTGCAAAGAAAAGTGATAGGTTACCGCAATTAACTTTGGACTTGTTTCGCATTTAAGAATAGAATAAAAAGAGGAGACCTTCATTGGAAATGGAAGTAGTGTTTCACAATTTATTTTTTTTAAAGACATTTATAAAATGTAGTCAAGTGGGCAGCCTCTATTTGGAAAAAAAAAAAAAAAAGCCTGTAATAGTGCATGGCATAATGTTTCACTAATGTACACATGTAATCTAAAAGCTTTCAGTTTTAAGTATGAATAAAACAATACCTCATTTATTTAGCTTAGTAAAAAAATTAATTGTACCATATACGGTTAGCTTATTATTACTGACTGGAACTCAATCTCTGCATGTCTATTTATACCAGCAAAATGCATTATAAAAAGAGGGATATGATTATGTGGTAAAGATAAACTTTAGGAAATGATTTCAAAGGGATTTATGAAACAAATGCTTTTTCTAGCAAGATTATACCATTAAAGTAAGGCCTAAATATGTACCAAATTAGAATGCTTCTAAAATTTTAAAATACTTGAGTGTTTTCTTCATTTAAATAGTAGAAAATAAATAATGATGAGGATTATTTTGCGGCAAATAATGAATAAATTTGCTCAGGGCGATGAAGTGTCCATCAGTTACTTATTTTACCATGAACGTAGACAGGATGAAAAATCTTACTTTGTTCCTTTGCAGATTGGATACCGTATATGTATTTATATCACCACACAACTCAAAGTATTAAAAGGGAAATCTTCCTTCTTGGCAAACTTTCTGAGAGTTTATTAAGTAATTTACTCATTTTTAAGCCAAGATATATTTTCTTAGTCTCATATGTATTATGCTTCACCTAAATATCTATTCTGATTTCTTTCTCTTTTGCATTATTACATAAGTCAAGGCTACCACATCATGCTTTACTAAGACTGCCTCAAACCTCATCTTCCTGACTCCTAATTCATCAACCTGTGATTGCACTGTCCACAAGAATGCAAATCTGAGGGTGTGCAGCTCTTGTGAAGGGTTCCATTGCCTCACCATTGTCCCAGGATCAAATCCAAGTTCTTTAACATGGCTGATTTTGACCTGGTCCCTGATTACCCCTGCAGCCTGACCTCACAGCTCTTTTCTCTTAGAATGTAACACTCAAACATTAGAGCTTCTTGTGTTTTCCCAATGCACCTTGCCCCCTGATCTATAGTATTTGAAGGCTCTTCCTCTGGCTAGAATTGTCCACTAACTCTTATCTAGACTCTGTCCTGTTTAAACTTCAGGTATCAATTTGGACATTTTTTCCCCCCATAGAAAAGTATCTCAGCCACAAAGCCTTGGTGAGATGCTCAGTTTACATTCTCCTACCTCATGGATATATGACTGCTACTTGTCTCAGTCCTCCACAGGACTGTCAATTCCTTAGCAAGAATTATTTCTGATTTCCTTTCCTAGTCTGACCACTCAGAGTAGTGCCTGGAGCATAGAAGACATTCAGTGAATATTTTCCAATTAATGTACTCCAAAGACTTTTAATAGTTTAAGTTACATGTGTGTATACATTACTATTTTTATATACATTTTACTATTAGTATTTAACTATAAATTCTGTTAAATCTATGGATGTTTAAAATATGCTTAATCAGATTTCTACATAGTACATGAAAAATGACATACTGAGAAATTCTCACTTGTAGTTTTCTTTTTCTACATATTTCCATCTGTTTGTCTCAGGAAATCGAAATTGATTATTTGGCTATAAAATCAAATGATAATATTGCAAGCAACAGCATGCAATTTCCTGAGTGATTTTAAAATATCACCCCTGAAAACTTCAGGAAATAGCAAAGAGAGAGAAGCAGAAATCAACATTTTTTCAGTTATCAGCTTAAGCTTCTTATGAAAATAGAAAAGTAGAGAAAAAGAGTAGGAAACAAACTAATTGACTTAGAAAGCTTTAATCTATTGAACTTCTTTAACTCCAAAAGAGGAGACAGCTGAACACACTTAAATAATCTGGTACACATGGCATTCATCCTACTTTAAAACACAATTTAGTAAATTAATGAACTCTTTACAGTTAGGTTGGAAAACTGATGATGACCTGAGTTAATGCCAAGATCTGAAAAGAAAAAAAATTCTGTAACATTTTCTTAAAGTAAGTACCATGAAGCATTTTTTTCTTGTCACTAGTAAGATAAAATTTTTATAATAAGAACCTGCATTTAAATAGTGCTTGGCCATCTAGAGAGTATGCATTCATATTCATTATCCATAAGGACAGACAGGAAAGCTGTAAATATTCATGCATATTTAGAGTAATTTGACTCAACATAATAGCAAAACTAATTTTCCATATAAAAGAAAATGTGAAATTATACATTAATGATCATTTAATGTACCAATGGTTTTAGTGGGATCTATCACCTTTTATTTTTTACCCTCACTTTGTATTGTAAAATGAAATTACATATTGGATGACTATATCATGAAGTATTTTTATATTGCTGGTATATAGCTTCAAATGCAGAAGAAACATATCCATCTGGAATATTTTCTGCCACTATTGTGACTTTTGCATGCCTATTCAAAATGTTGGACAACTTACACATAAATAAATCACTACAAATAGACACATTTTAAGATGTCGTGGATTTTGGTATTTATAAAAAAAAGCTAATGCATATAAATAAATTGAAAGGAACATAAAACTAATTCAGTCAATGTCTTTAGTTTCCTTAGCTAAAAAAAAATTGAATATCAAGGTTTATTATGAGGAACACTGAGTTGATTCACATTGGGTGAACTAAAAAATTAAATGGAAGGATTAAACTCTGTTAAAAGATTCTAAACTATGTGTCATAATAGACACAGATGAGAGATCTACTTAGATAATTTTACTGTTGCTCATCATAAAGAAGTATTAAGCATTTTATTAATAAGTTGAAATTCCTGGAAAAGCATTTTCTGAATCGAATTCTATAATATCGATAAATGTAATTAACTGAAACCTTTGATTTACAAATTTAGTGACATAATACTAAAGAACTCACGTTAGATGTCAGATAATATGATAAACACTTTACTTTTTAGTATTTTTAAGTATTCTTAAACATTTTATTAATAATATTCAATTCATTATAAAATACAAGTACATATTAAATATATAGTATTTTTGAATTAAGATAATGAGTTATCTTTTATTTTACTTTTTCTCACTTCTATTTCTAATCTATAAGTTAGTGTTCGCAAATCTGTTTTTTCCAATTAACTGCAATAAATTCTTTTCAATTTCCCAAACTTCTATTATAAAACAGTTCTTATTTTAAAATTGGCTATTTTCTTTTTCTTAACAATATTAATAGATAAAGTATGCTTCTTTTAGGCAACAGGTCATTTGGTTTTTTTTTTTTCTTAATCCATTCAACCACTCTATAACTTCTAATTGGAGGATTTAGCCCAATTAAAATGATATTATCAAGTACAAACTTACCCCTGCCATTTTATTTATTTTCTGCGTGTTTCGTGGTCTTCATTTTTGTTGTTTCTTCCTTCCTATCTTCCTTTTAGCAAAGGCAGTTTTCTCTGGTCTTCTGTTTTATATTCTTCCTTTTTGTTTTTTGTATATTTATTTTATTTTTTTAATTTAGCATTGCCATGAGGCTTACTAATAATATCTTATAACCTGTGCTGTAAATGACAACACTGATTGCATAAACAGAGAACACTAATAAAAACTGTAAACTTCATCCGCCTAATTTTAATTTTTTGTTGTTTTCATTCATATATTATTGTACTACCTGTGTCTTGAAATGTTTTTGTAGTTATTATTTGATAGGTTCATATTTTAATCTTTCTCTTCAAGATATGAGTTCACACACCACAATTATAGTGTTCACACACCACAATTATAGTGTTATAATGTTCTGTGTTTCTCTGTGTGCCTACTACTTGCAGTGAGTTTTGTACTTTCAGGTTATTTCTTATTGCTCATAAATATTCTTTTAATTCAGACTGAAGCCTTCCCTTTAGCATTTCTTATAGGGTAGTTCTGGTGTTGATAAAATCACTCAGTTTTTATCGGTCTGGAAACATATTTCTCCTTCATGTTTGAAGGACATTGTAACTGGATATATTATTCTAGAATAAACTATTTTTTCCTTTAGCACTTTAAGTATGTCATGCCACTTCCTCCTGGCCTGTAAGGTTTGCACTGAGAAGTCTACTGCCAGATATATTAAAGTTCCTTTGTTATTTATTTCTTTTCTCTTTCTGCTTTTAGAATCCTTTATTTATTGTTGACCTTTGGGAGTTTCACTAATAAATGTCTTGAGGTATTCTTGTTTGGGTTAAATCTGTTTGATGTTCTATAAATTTATACTTGAGTATTGACTTCTTTCTCTTTGTTTGGGAAGGTCTCTGTTAAAATCCCTGTTTTTTTTTTTTTTGAAAAAAATTCAGGGGTACATGTGCAGGTTTGTTATACAGGCAAATTCATGTCATGAGGGTTGTACAGATTATTTCATCACCCAGGTACTAAGCCTAGTACGCAATAGATATTTTTTCTGATCCTCTCCCTTCTCCTACCCTCCAATCTCGAGTAGGCCCCAATGTCTGTTGTTTTCTCCTTCATGTCTATGTGTTCTCATCATTTAGCTCCTACTTAAGAGAACATGCAGTATTTGATTTTCTGTTTCTGTGTTAGTTTGTTAAGGATAATGGTCCTCAGATCCATTCATGTTCCTGCAAACGACATGATCTCATTCTTCTTATGGCTGCATAATAATCCATGGTGTCTATGTACCACATATTCTTTCTCCAGTCTACCATTGAGGGGCATTTGGGTTGATTTTACATGTTTGCTATTGTGAATAGTGCTGCAGTGAACATGTGTGCATATATCTTTATGTTACATCGATTACATTTCTTTGAAGATATACCCAGTAATGGGACTGCTGGGTTGAATGATAGTTCCTGTTTTTAGTGCTTTCAGGAATTGCCATAGTGCTTTTCACAATGGCTAAACTAATTAAGACTCCCACCAACAGTGTGTGTTTCCTTTCTCCATCACCTTGCCAGCATCTGTTATTTTTTGACTTTTTAATAATGTCCACTCTGACTTGTGTGAACTGGTCTCTTATTGTAGTTTTGATTTGCACTTCTCTAATGATTAGTGATACTGAGAATTTTTTCATATGCTTGTTGGCAGTGTGTATGTCTTCTTTGAAAAAGTGTATTCATGCTTTTTGAACATTTTTTAAATGGGGTTGTTTTCTTCTGGTAATTTTGTTTAAGTTCTCTATAGGTACTGGACATTACACCTTTCTCAGATGCATAGCTTGCAAATATTTTCTCCCAGTCTATAGGTTGTCCTTTCACTCTGTTGATAGTTTATTTTGCTGTTCAGAAGTTCTGTAGTTTAATAAGGTCCTATTTATCAATTTTTGCTTCTGTTGCAATGGCTTTTGGCCTCTCTCTCATGAAATATTAGCCAGTTCTTATATCCAGAATAGTATTGTGTACATTGCTTTCCAGGGTTTCTCTTTTATACTTTTGGATTTTACATTTAAGTCTTTAATACATCATGAGTTGATTTTTGCATATTATGTAAGAAAGAGGTCCAATTTCAATCTTCTGCACATGGCTTTCCAATTATTACAGCACCATTTGTTGAATAGGAAGTTCTTTTCTCATTGTTTTTGTCAGCTTTGTTGAAGATCAGATGGTTGTAAGTGTGTGGCCTTATTTCTGAGCTGTCTATTTTGTTTTATTGGTCTATGTGTCTGATTTTGTACCTGTACCATGCTGTTTTGGTTACTGTAGCTCTCTAGTATAGTTTGAAGTAGGGTAACCCAATGCCTTTAGCTTTGTTTTTTTTTTTTTTTNTTTTTTGCTTAGAATTGTTTTGGCTAGGCCAGGTGCAGTGGTTCACACTTATAACCCCAACACTTTGAGAGGCCGAGGCAGGTGAACTACTTGAGCTCAGGAGTTCAAGACCAGCCTGAGCAACATGGCAAAACTCTGTCTCTACTAAAAATACACATTGTGGGCATGGCGACACATGCCTGTAGTTCCAGCTACTTGGGAAGCTGAGGTAGGAGGATCACATGAACCTAGGAAGTTGAGGCTTCAGTGAGTCATGATCATGCCCCTGCACCCCAGCATGGATGACAGAGTGAGACCCTGTCTCAACAACAAAAAAAGATTGTATTGGCTATACAGTCTTTGTGTCATTGCTGTTCTATATGAATATTAAAATAGTTTTTTCTGGTTCTGTGAAGAATGTAATTGGTAGTTTGATATAAGAATAGCATTAAATCTCTAAGTTGCTTTGGGCAGTATGGCCATTTTAATAATAATGATGCTGTCTATCCATTCCATTTTAAGCAGTGTTTTGCAATTCTTATTGTACAGACCTTTCACCTCACTGGTTAGCTGTATTCTCACATATTTGATTCTTTTTGTGGCAATTGTGAATGAGATTGCATTTCTGATTGGGCTGTCAGCTTGACTCTTGTTGTTTTATAGGAATACTAATGATTTTTGTACATTGATTTTGTATCCCAAAACTTTGCTGAAGTTATCAGCTTAAGGAGACTTTGGGTCAAGACTATGCGGTTTTCTAAATATAGAATCATTATATCTGAGAACAGGGATAGTTTGACTTTCTTTCTTCCTATTTGAATTTATTTTCTTTCTTTGGCCTGATTGTTCTGGCCAGGACTTCCAATGCTATGTTGAATAGGATTATGAGAGAAGGCATCCTTTTCTTGTGCTGATTTTCAAGGGGAATGCTTCCAGCTTTTGTGCCTTCAGTATAATATTGGCTGTGGGTTTGTCATAGAAGGCTCTTATTATTTTGAAGTATGTTCCTTCAATACTGAGTTTACTGAGAGTGTTTACTATGAAGTGATGTTGAATTTTATTAAAAGCCTTTTCTGCATCTATTGAGATACTCATGTGGTTTTTATTCTTAGTTCTTTTTATGTCATGCATCACATTTATTGATTTGTGTATGTTGGACCAACCTCTTATCCCAGAGATAGAACCTACTTGATTGTAGCAGATTAGCTTTTTGATGTGCTGCTAAATTCAGTTTGCAAGTATTTTGCTGAAGAATTTTGCAATTATTCATCGAGATATTGTCCTGAAGTAGTTTCTATCTTTGTTGTGTCTCTGCCAGGTTTTTACATCAAGGTGATGCTGACTATAAACTTTATACCCTTCTCTCTCTCTCTTTCCCCCCACCTTTCTCCCTCTCTCTCTCTCTCTCTCTCCCCCTTTTAAGGCCAAAAACTTAGATTTGCCCTAATGAGGCTATTTCTACATCTTGTTTGCATGTTTCATTTTTTTTTATTCTTTTTTCTTTTGTTTTCCTGTGTATTTTCAAATAGCCTGCCTTCAAACTTGCCAATTCTTTCTTCTGCTCGATCAGTTCTGCTGTTAAAGAGATTCTGTTGCATTTTTCATCATGTCTATTGCTCTTTTCAGCTCCAAAATTTCTGCTTGATTTTTAAAAAATTATTTAAAAATCTTAGTTAACTTTATCTGATAGAATTTTGAAGTCCTTCTCTGTGTTATGTTGAATTTCATTGAGCTTTCTCAAAACATCTATTTTGAATTATCTGTTTGAAAGGTCACATATGTATGAAATTGGTCACTGGCACCTTATTTAGTTCATTTGGTGAGGTCATGTTTTCTTGGATGGTTTTGATGCTTGTGGATGTTCATTGGTGTCTAGGCATTGAAGATTCAGATATTTTTTGCAGTGTTTTCACTCTGGGTTTGTTTTTACTTGTCTTTCTTGGGAATGCTTTTCAAGTATTTGAAAGAACATGGGCGTTGCAGTCTATGTCATTGGTCATTTCGGCTGTATCTTCATTAGAGAGCACCTAAAGCCCAGTGTTGCTGTGGCTTTTTCAGACATATGGATGTGCTGCCTTGATGTTTTTGGGTGAGAGTTAGAAGAATTCCCTGGATTACCAAGCATAGGCATTTGTTCTTATCCCCTACTTTCTCTCAAACAACAGAGTCTCAGTTAGTCTCTCTCTCTCTCGCACGTTCTCTCTTTCTCCTCTCTTTCTCTCTCTCTCACACCTCTCTTCTCTCTTTCTCTCAGTGCTGAACTGCTTGGATTTGGAGAGGGGTAACACAAGCACGCCTGTGTTCAATACAGCTGGGAATGTGCTGGGTCCCAGTTGAAGCCAGTGTTTCTCTGAGGCTCACTAAAGGCCTGTGGCAAGTATTCTCTTGCCACCACTGCTGATTATTCCATGTCCAAGGGATTTTAATCAGTATGTGATGAATCCTACAAGAATTTGTTCCTTCCCTTCAAGGCAGCAGGTTTCCTTCTTTCACAGGGTGTATCTGGATATGTCATCTGGAAGCTAGGGCCTAGAATGGGGTGCTCAGGACCCTGCCTGATGCTTTGTTCTACTGTGACTGAGCTGTCATCCAAGTTGAAAGACAAAGTCCACTTTACTTTCCCTCCACCTCTCCTCGTCAAAAGAAAGATGTGTCTCATGGAATTGGGAGCTCTGCTGCCTGGGTTTAGGAGAAGGGTGGTACAAGTACTCCCTTAGCTGTCCTAGTTGGTGTCTTATTTAGTCATATACACATCAAGTCCACGGATTCTCAGCCAAGAACAGCAGTAGAACTTGCTCAAGAATTGCAGTCCTTATTGCCCAGACTGCCTTTCAAGTTTATTGCTGATCCCAGAGCACTTTAACCTATGGTGGCAGAACTTGCTGGAACTGAAGCAAGTTCAGTTGGATGATTTGCCTAGGGCTAGGGCTGGTCGAACTGCTTTTTCTGTGGATGCCAGCTGAATTCTGCCTCATGCTGCTTTCTAATGTGACAGGACAGCACTGAATTCCAATGCAAAACCCCACAGTCACTGCACCCTTCCTCCCACAAGTGCACAGGTTCTCTCCATGCCACATAGCCTCTGCTGGGGTTAGGGAGAAGTGATGCAGGAAACTCAAGACTGTCTTTTCTACCGGATTTGGGTCTCTTTTCTTAATAGGATTTTAAAATCAGGTACTGTGGTCATTCACCTGAGTTTTGGTTCTTATGAAGGTGTTTTTGGTGTGTGGTGGGGTAGTTGTTAAATTTGGTGTTTTATGGAGGGAAAGATCATTGGAGGCTTGTATTCAGTCTTTTTGCCTTCCTTCCGTCTCCCTGCACCTACTATGTTTTCAAATATTATTCTGGTTAACAGATCCACACATAAGTTTTATAGATACATAATCTTTTCATGCTTTCTTTTATAAATAGCATAAGAAAACCAATAACGGATAGCATAGCATAGCATTGCACTGCATTGCATTGGAAGAACAATAACTCAATTATTCCTGTGGAAAAGAGCCTGCTAATATAATCTATACAGGTCAGACTTCTCTGAAACAGAACAAGGAGTATTACATAACAGAGTGAAGCAAAGGACTTAACTAAAAGATATTCAAAGATATCTACTATTTACTTGTTTGATGGCATATGTATGCATTTATTTATTTATAAATATATATTTTTTGAGATAGAGTCTCATTCTGTGGCTATAAATAAATTTATCTTCCATATTAAACAAGTAAACTCCATGTGAATAAGAAATATTTCCACCACTGAATTTAACACTGAACTCTCAAGTGCTTTACATATATATATATATATATATATATAAACATTATTATTTGTGAAAATAATTCACATCAGTTGGTATGTTTATCACTGCAAGTAATAGTCAATTAAAAATGACTTTAATCAACAAATATACTTTCTGACATGTTTAGTAGTCTGAAGGCGGGACAGTCACAGGTTTCTTAGTTGCCTTCATCTTTTTCCCTCTGCCAATGTTATTGTCTGCTTCAATATTTCAGAATTGATTCCCCTCATAGTCACAGGAAGGCTGACACAGCATCTTCCTTTGGAAGAATTAGAATACAATAAAAATTTTAATGTTTTAACATTATTGAGATTTTTATCTGAATGCCATCACTTATGAATTTAAATTGAATTTTAAAGTTGTATTATAATCCCATTTTAGTTTGATTACAATCACAGAAAATTATTTTCCAAATCCATAAGAAATTTCTTCAATTCTATAATAAAAGCCCAATATAAAGAGTGGTTATAGTTAAAAATAATTTATTGTGTGTTTCAAAATCACCAGGAGAGTGGAGTTTAATGTTCCTAAAGCAAATAAGTGATATATGCTTGAATAGTCCAGTTATCCTTATTTGATCATTATACATTGTGTGCTTCTATCAAAATATCACATGTACACATTTAAATATGTAGAACTATTATGTATCTATAATAATTTAAAATATAAATAATAAAATATTAGTATTTATTAAAACTGAGTAGTATAGGAATATTTTAGTATGTCATGAAATCAACATTGTTAATAATCATAATAAATGTAATGAGAGTTATCGCATATTAACTTGGTAAATACCACATACTTACTAAGTGCCAGACACTATTTAAAGCATATTGCCTTTGTTACTTTGACCCTTAAACAACTCTATGAGGTTTCAATAAGAAAGAACTAAGCACAGAGTGATTAAATAATGCCTAAGATCATAGAGCTAGCTAGTTCAACAAATCTTCTTTGGTTCCATGGCCCATGCTTTTAATCCTTACATAACTGCTTCTGAAAAGTTATATTCTGTCCTTTCAGGAAGAATAGTGGCTCAGCATAATAAAACACATCACTGACAGTGATGTGGTTGTCAATATTTGGCAATGAGCTTTTAAGTAAAAAGCAAACAAAAACAAAACGCCATGATATGTAGCATTTGTCAATTTTCATGGTGTTAATACTCCCATTGGCTGATTTCAAGCTATTAACATGACTTTACTGACTGCAGATTTAGGAAAAGATTTTATCAATTAGCTCTGGTCTGTTGAGAGAGCCAGCTTCAGCATATCATAAATTTAAATCCTTTGTTAGTTCCAAAGGGCTAATATATATTTAGTTTGTTCCAAAGGACTAATATATATATACATACAATATATAATATACATAATATGTGTATTTTATCAATTGATTTCAGTTTTCCTCTTTAAAGATAATACTGTACATCTTGTTTCACCTTTCATTTATCTTGAAAATCAAATATTATTAGTTATGAAAAAGAGCTTTGCAAATAAAACAAAATAAGCCATTACTGTATTCAGATACAGTAATAAAGTATATTGAATGTTATTTTTACTGCTGTCACTCGTGAATGACTACTCTGCAGCTGCTGAGGTTAAAGAAATGAATTTATTTCAGAAAACACCCAGAGTTTTCCTTGATACTATATATTTGTTTCTTATTACATTTACATTCTACTCAAGTTTTAGGCAATAAAACTGAAAAGTAAAAATATATATATATATTCTGAAGGAAAAGTAGCATATGCCAGAATATGATTTGTTAAAGATTTTTGTTATAACTGACTTTTACAAAACTAACTGCATCTATGTTATCTAGAATGAAAGACACATTTGCACTTTACGTCTTTGATACAATTTTTCTGAACTGATAAACACTTAAAGTTGTTTTGAGACCAATGGAACAGAATAGAAAGCCCAGAAATAAATTCATGTATTTATCATCAACTGATTTTTGACAAAGTTACCAAGAATACATAATGAATAAAAGATGTTATCTTCAATAAATGGTGTTGGGAAGACTAGATATCCACATGCAGAATAATAAAATTACATTCTCATCTTGCATTGCTCACAAAATCAACTCAAAATGAATTACAGACTTAAGCAGAGCACCTGAAACTATAAAACTACGAGAAGAAAACACAGGGGTAAAACTCCATGATATCAATCTAGGTAATAATTATTTGGATATGACCCTCAAAACATAGGCAACAAAAGCAAAAATACACAAACAAAATTACATCAAACTAAATAGCTTCACACAGCCAAGAAAGCAATCAATATAGTGAAGAGACAATTTACAGAATAGTAGAAAATATTTGCAAGCCATACATCTGAGGAAGTTAATATCTAAAGCATATTAGGAACTCAATAGCAAGAAAACAAATAATTCAATTAAAAGATGGGCAAGACCTGAACAGACATTTCTCAAAGACATGCAAATAATTAACAGATATGGAAAAATGCTCACCGTAACTAATGATCAGAGAAATGAAAAGTAAAAAAGGGAGATACCACCTCTCACTGTTAGTATGGCTATTTTTCAAAAAGTCAAAAGAGAAGTGTTGGCCAGAATGTGGAGAAAAGGGCATACTTGCACGCTGTTGATGGAAATGTAAATAAGTATAGATATTGTAAAATACAATAAGGATGCTCCTAAAGAAAGTAAAAATGAAACTACCATATGATCCAGCAATCCCACTTCTGCATACATATCCAAAGCAAATGAGATCAGTATATCAAAGAGATCTCTGCACTTACACATTCATTCCAGCATTATTCACAATAGCCGAGATGTAAAATCAACCCAAATGTCCATCAATGGGTAAATGAATAAATAAATTGTAGCATATATACACAAAGAATATTATTCATCCTTAAAAAAAGAGACAAATCCTGTCATTTATGAACACATAAGTGAACCTGGAGAACATTAATTAAGTGAAATAAGCCAGGTACAGAAATAATAAAAAAAGAAACACATCATCTTATTTATATATGGAATTTAAAAAAATGAAACTAATAAAAGTAAAGAATAAAATAGTGGTTACTAGAGGCTGGGGTGGGTTGAAGAGATGGTTCAATAATAAAAAAATTTAGCTAGATAGAAGCAGTAGGTTAAATAAATCTATAGTACAATATGGTGACTATAGTTAATGGTAATGATTGTATTCTTGAAAACTGCTGAGAGCAGATTGTAAGTGCTCTCACAACAACAAAAAAGCATGTGAAGCAATGCATATGTTACTTAGCCTCATTTAGCCATTTCACACTGTACATATTTTAAAGATTATGTTGTACATGATAAAGACATGAAATTTTGTCAATATAAAAAGTGAATAATTTAGAAAAAATATCTTGATTCTCTCAATCAATATTTGTCTTT
The DNA here is from genome assembly GCF_001604975.1 of Cebus imitator. Taxonomy (NCBI): domain Eukaryota; kingdom Metazoa; phylum Chordata; class Mammalia; order Primates; family Cebidae; genus Cebus; species Cebus imitator. The sequence goes on along the minus strand of NW_016107382.1, from coordinate 731,820 downwards.
TTTCTTACAAAGTTTTAAGATTCTTAAAGAGCTTTTTTAATGTGGATATCTACTTTTTCTGTATGAAAATATAAAATTCATCCATGTCCCTACAAAGGACACAAACTCACCTTTTTTTTTTGGCTGCATAGTATTCCATGGTGTATATGTGCCACATTTTCCTTGTCCAGACTGTCATTCATTGATGGGCATTTGAGTTGTTTCCAGGTCTTTGCTATGGTAAACAGTAACTCTTGATATCTGGAATATATATATACACACATACATATATATATATATATATGTGTATCAGCAATCCATAATAATTAATTTTAATAGAAACTTACATTTTTAACAGAGAAAACCTATGTGGAACTATGGCTGTATCAGTGACATTATCTTGAGTTTATAGAGATTAGACAGCCTAGCACACAACAGTTTAATTTCTAACCTTGATGTAATAAAGCAGATAATTTTAATAAAAAAAAGAAAATATAACAAAAAATTGAGTATTCAATTATTAATTCATATAACAACAGTACAAAACTAATTCTATTTTGATAAAAAAATGGTGTATATCTCTTATAAAAATAAAGAATTATTATATATCCCAGAAAAATAAAAATTAGTGATACAGGTAGAGATTTACATATATATAAATTTCATTAATTGCTTACTGTAAAAGACAAGAATCTTAATATGTTCCTTTGATTGAAACATATGAAGAAAAGCAGTGTTCACATATATGTAGTTAGAAAAGGGAAAGTATTATAATAATATTTTAACATAATAGTGCATTTTTTGTTACTGTATCAAACTTGCCACACGGTATATTTCAGAAAATAAGTTGCAATGTAGACGCTGAAAGCTTATGGCTAAACTTCACTCAAGTGTTAAATGCTATTGATTTAGCTTGCACTTTAAAATAATATTTTACCCATAAGTGATTTTCGACATCATATATTGGTCATTTAAAAAATACTGCTGTACTGTATTATGTAACTAATTATGTAAATGTTATCACTTTTCGTTTTAAAATATCAAAAGAAAATTATGTGTGTTAATATCACTACTGATAGAATTAGAAAAGGCTTTAAGAATTGGAAAGCTTCCAAATTATGGTAACAGATACAAGTTTTCCAAATTTCTAATTTTCTCACAATGGCTTAATTTTTCTCATTAAATAGACATGCTGTCATTTTTTTCCCCTTAAAGTGGAAGGCTTCCTTTTTTCATTTTTAGGAAAATGTCTTCCAAATGCTGAAATCTGACAAGAAATATTTTTTAAAGTCTGTATCTTTTAAAAAGTGTATATTTTATTTAAACAAACGAATAAATATTATTGGCTAATCTTGACTGAAACTGATGTTTTAATTTCTGCAAGAGACTACAATTACAGTTTGATGATATTGCTCTAATTTATGCTAGTGCTCTCATCTACTACTGTTTTTGCACCATCAATAAAAGTGTCAAAGAAGTAAAAAAGACAATGACACCTGTTCTTATAAAGATAGTGATTTCAAAAAGCCCTCAGAGCAGCTGTTTTGAGAAACATTTCATCATGCAGCCAGAAACAATAATTCTGTAGTGAGAAACTCTGTATTAGCTTTCATGTACACATCATTTATATGCAAATGATTTATATATCATATATGTCATTTACATATAATTTATATGTATATGAGTGCATAAAGGCTAAGAAAAATGTGCACATATATACACACATTTATTAGTGTTCCTTTTATTAATGTTTTAATTATTCCACAGGGAACATATTAAATATATACATATATATATATATACATATACACACAGACATACACATTTATTAGTGTTTATTTTCATGTTCTGTAGCTGGGAAGAAGATGGCCTATAAAGTCTATAAATTCTTTTTTTTTTAAGGTAAATATAATCAAATGTTTATTATTTGAGAGTTAGAGTCTACTAGCTTCAATTTTTTATTGATAAATATTTTTAACATTTCTCAAGTACGAAGAAAATAGTAGTGAATAAATAAAACAAAGAAACCTGAAAGCTAAAGGAAATATTAAACAATTTTGCAGTTTAAAGTACTTATAAAAGTTAACATAATTGCTAAATAAATCATTCTTATACCTTTGTATGCTTATTGTTCATGCCTATGTATATAGTTTTATAGGAAATAAAGAATAAAGTGATTTATTATCAGAATGTGATAATTATATAAACAGCCTTTGTTCTGTTTTCTTCATCAATGATTACTCCTAGTTTGAAAGCATCCTTTTGTCACTGAAGTGTTATTATAAAACCGGCATTACACATCCAGGTAACTATAAAATGAGAAAGCATGAAAGATTGTAGTTTACATGTCAATGTTCATTCTCACAGTTCATTTTTGTTCACAGAGATATAATGGTATAACTGAGTACATGGACAGGAATTTTCAAGTTATTGAAAGACCTTGAGGACTGCTGGTCTGAAACATTCATTTGTTAATGCAAACAAAATAGTCTCAAAATGGTTGATATAAAATATGCTCAAATCAGTAAAAGGTCCTTGGGTTCTATCTCAAAAAAGAAATGAACTAGATGAAAACCCTAGTCCATATTTTGAAATAATCAAACTATTTCCATTCAAAATAATGGAGAACAAAAAAGGAAGAGAGGAGCTATTTATAGTTTGTGAGGCATTTGTGTTATTAAGTAAAAATAATATGGTGGATTGAGGATATGATTAAATAAACTATAGAATCTTATGTTTGTTATTTTTTTAATAGTCATGATGTGAATTATGCTGAAAGTGATTAAATTCAATGTATATAGATCTAAATTTATCATTAGTGTAAAATAATTATAAATTAATTATATAACTTAAATTTAAAAATGTACTTGAGGTCATCATTACCTTACAAATTTCTCTTTTGTAATGAGTATGCCTTTTAAAAATAAAATTGAGATAATTGTATTTATATATTTGGATGACATATTTTACTATATATGGTGCATATTATATGTACGTATCTGAAATTCTCCTACTTTAGTAAAATATTTTTATCTACACATTATACCTCTATTGAAAACGTTAATCCAATTCATACTAAATTAAATTGTTCCTCAAAAAGTTTTGTTAATTTCACATAACTTCTATACAAATAGTAACCAAACAATAATTGAAAAGAATCATCCTATATATTGCCAATTTATCTCATTTCAAAAAATATATTTATCATCAATATTTCTCTTCAGTTATTTTTGTCTCCAAGATTTGACTTAAAAATGTATATTTTTTCTTTCTTATTTTATGTTTCATTCTCACATCATTAATAAAAGATGTTCCTTTTTATCTGAATATTGATCCTTACTCTTAGAATGATGATGACTCAATCTTCTAGGCACCATAAACACAGTGGTATAAAGGAATACAAATATACTATCTTTTGAATGGTGGCAGAATATCTACCCCAAAATATGCCACCTTGACATAAGAATTACTTCAATATAAAGTCACTTGAAAAATAGCAGATGCAAAAAGGGCATTCCAATATTCTCCTGCAAATAGGAGATAAAAATTTCCATGTGAAAGATGCCCTGCTATACCAAGAGAAAAGAAACATTTTGGGATGGGGAGCCATAAACAAGATAATTTTGTACAACTAGACCTTGTTAAAATGATTATCTTTCTTTAACCTCACCATATAATATAATCTCTTTTCTACTATTGTCTCTGTTTGCTGAACCGACTACAAAGGTATGTAAATTTTGCCACATCTTTGAGTCTTTATTACCTTATGAGAGCTCCCTTGTTGTGTCAAACATATTACACTTCTATGCTTTTCTCCTGTAAATCTATTCATGTCAATTTAATTCTCAGGTTTAGCAGGAGGCTCTAAAAGGACAGAGGTAAAACTTTGCCTTCCTTATGCTTATAGTGATGTAGGTTAGAACAAGACAAGTCTTAGTGAACTAAAATAAAGGTGTCATTAAGGCTTGATATGGTTTTGGTCTGTATTCTCACCCAAATCTCATCTGTAATTGTAATCTTTATAATCCCCACATGTTGAGGGAGGGACTTGGTGAGGGGTGATTGGATCATGGGGGCAAGGCAGTTTTCCCCACACTGTTCTTATAACAGTGAGTGAGTTCTCACAAGATCTGATGGTTTTATGAGTGTTGGATAGTTTCTCCTTCACATGATCTCTCTCCTACTGCCACATAAGATATGCCTGCTTTCCCTTCCACCAAAATTGTAAGTTTCCTGAGGCCTCCCCAGCCATGTGGAAATGTGAGTCAATTAAACCTCTTTTTAAAATAAATTACCTAGTCTTGGGAAGTGTCTTTATAGCAGTGTGAAAATGGTACTAATACAGTAAATTAGTACCAGCGGAGTTGGATACTGCTATAAAGCTAACCTGGAAATGTGGATGATTTTGAAACTGGGTAACAGGCAGAGGTTGTAATAGTTTAGAGTGCTCAGAAGGAGACAGGAAGATGTGTGATAGTTGGGAACTTCCTAGAAACTTGAATGTTTGTGACCAAAATGCTGATGATGATGTGGACAATGAAGTTCAGGCTGAGGTGGTCTCAGATGTAGATGAAAAACTTCTTGGAAACTGGAGCAAAGGTCACTCTCACTATGCTTCAGCAAAGAGACTAGGAGCATTTTGCTACTGCCCTAGAGAACTCTGGAATTTTGAACTTAAGAAAGATGATCTGAAATTGGAACTTATGTTAAAGGGAAAGCAGAACCTAAAAGTTTGAAAAATTTGCAGCCCAAAAATACCATAGAAAAGAAAAGCTTATTTTCTGAAGAGAAATTCAGCTGGCTGCAGAAATTTGCATAAGAAACAAGGAGGCAAATGTTAATCACCAAGACATTGGGGAAAATGTCTCCAAGACACTTCAATGTTCTTGGGGACAGTCCCTAATATCACAGACCTGGAGGCCTAAGGACGATAAAAGATTTCATGAGTCAGGCAGTGTGCAGCCTTAGGTCTTGGTACCCTGTGTCCCGGCCACTTCAACTCTATCCCTGGCCAAAAAAGGTCAAGATACAACTCAGGCCATTGCTTCAGAGGGTGCAAGCCCCAAGCCTTGGTGGCTTCCACATAATGTTCGGCCTGCAGGTGCATATAAGTCAACAATTGAGGTTTGGGAAATTCCACCTAGATTTCAGGGAATGTATGGAAATGCCTGGATGTCCAGGTAAAAGTCTGCTGCAGGGGTGGAACCCCAGTGGAGAACCTCTGCTTGGGCAATGAGAAGGGAAAATGTGGGGTTTCAGTACCCACACAGAGTCTCCACTGGGACACTGCCTAGCAGAGCTTTGAGAAGAGGGGTACTGTACTTCAGACCCCAGAATGGTAGATCCACTGATAGCTTGCACTGGGTACCTGGAAAAGCCACAGACACTCAAAACCAGCTCATGAAAGCAGCTGGGATGGGGGATGTACCCTGTAAAGCCATGAAGGAAAAGCTGTCTAAGACAGCTAGAGCTCAACTATTGCATCAGCATGACTTAGATGTGAGACATGGAAGTAAGTGAGATTATTTAGGAGCTTCAAGATTTAATGACTGCCCTGCTGGATTTAAGGCTTTCCTGGCCTTGTAGCCTCTTTGTTTTGGCCAATTTCTCACATTCGGAATAGAAGCATTTATCTAATGCCTGTACCTCCATTGTATCTTGGAAGTTACTAAATTTTTTTGTGTTTCTTTAATTTTACAGGCTTAGAAGTGGAAGGGACTTGCCTTGTCTCAGATGAGACTTTGGACTTGGACTTTTGAGTTAAAGCTGCAATGAGTTAAGACATTGGGGGACTGTAGAAGGCATTGTTGGTTTTGAAATGTAAAAAGGATGTGAGATTTGGGAGTGGTAAGGGATGGAATAATATGATTTGGCTCAGTGTTCCCATTCAAATCTCATCTCAAAATGTAAGCCCCATAATCTCCACATGTCAACAGAGAGACTTGGTGGGAGGTGACTGGATAGTGATAGAAGTTTCTGCTGTGCTATTATCATGATTATGAATGATTTCTTATGAGATCTAATGGTTTTATAAATGTTTGACAGTTCCCCTTCACACACTCTCTCTCCTGCTGCCAGGTAAGATGTGCCTACTTCTCTTTCCACCATGATTGTATGTTTGCTGAGATCTCCTCAGCCTTGCTGAACCATGAGCCAAGTCAACTGCTTTTATTTTTATTTTTTACAAATTACCTTGTCTCTGAGAAACTCTGTCTAGTTTCTTTATAGCAGTGTAAAAACAGACTAATACTGGGTTTCTTCCCTTTCTAGAGGCTGTGGAGGATAGTCTGTTTCCTTACCTTTTCCAGTATGTAAAGGCTTCCAGTGTTCCTTGGTTGGTTATCCTCTTCTTTCATTTTCGAAGCCAGCATAGTAGGCTTGAATAATTCCCATACCTCAGCACTCCAATTTTGCTTCTGTAGTTACATCTGCCTCTTTGATTCTGACTCTTCTGTTTCTCTTGTTGACATTTAGGTATCTTTTAATTACACTGGGCAAACCTGGATAAGGCAAAAATATTTCTCTAGCTTTAGGTAGCTAATAAGCATCCTTAATTCTATAAGCAACCTTAATTCTAGTTTTAGGTAGCGAATTAGCATCCTTAATTCTATCAGAAACCTTAATTTCCTTTTCCATATAACCTAACATATTCACAAATTCTGGGGTTTAGGACGTGGGCATCTTAAAGGAACATCATTTTGTTATGATAGTGATATTCCATTTCTGTTTGCTTTCCTCCCTTGGCTCACTTCTCATATGTACTCTACCTTGGTATTTTTGCTCTTCTTCTTTTCAGACAAATAACCGTGATGCCATTCTCACTGTCTTTTCTAATCATGCTAAGATTTCTGCATGAAAGCTAACCATTCCTCCATTAGGAGATTTCATTCTACTATTCAAGCTATGACAGACCGTTCCTTTGCTAAAATTTTACAATATTTATACACTTTATGCAACAATAAAGTTTAAATACACCATTCTCCAGTTTTTTCCTTTTTTTCTTTCAGTTATTTAATCTCCCTAAGGGGATGTTAATTTCCATGCACCAGAAACTACCTCATTATGTTACTCTTTGTATGTTTGCTGTGCTTAGCTATGTGTTGTTTACAAATTTTGATTAACTGTTTTCCCATAACAAGATTCCATTTCATGGTTGAATAAAATAAACAAATATATAGGAAATCCAACTATATCACTTTTATTATGTAAATAATTTTGGTCAAGTAAAAATTTATAAAACAAATAACAAAATGGATAGAGTTTTAATACAGTGAAAAATAACCTAATAGCAACATTAGTTTTCACATTTTATGTTACTTGAAAAAATATTACTGGTTGAAATTTGCATACAATACCAAAATTGAGCTTTCTTTGAGTAAGTTTGAGTCTTAATTAAATATTTGATCTGTTTATTTTACTTGTTTGTATACGAACTCTTCAGGGTTTCAGCTTGCTGAATCACATTTTTTTCTGATTATTTCATGTAAGAAAGGAAATACAATTTCTTTTTTCCTTTTGAGTAAATTTTTTTTTAAATAAACACCACATTTACAATATCAGTAATACATCCCATTAGCTTTGAGGTTCCTTTAATGATTGTGGTCTCATATATTATTTTGCCTCCTCAAATAGTGTTTACTAAAATAGCCGAGGGAACCTCTCCCTAATTACTTCTACACAATGCAGAGTGCTGTTTCACTTGCTACACAGCAAATATTGCAGGTTTATCATAACTATTTAGCAGTTTGCCATATCTCAGCTACCCATCTTGTTCTTCATCTTTTCTCCCATTGTAACTTTCTACCCTCCTATAGAACAGAAAGTTTGAAAGCCCTAAGGACTAAAGCAAATATACGTTTTATGCTCAACATCTGGGAATTTCAAAAATATTGTTTCTCCTGCTGCTCATTACTCATTAAATAAGAATAGGCCTAAGAAGTCTGGACACAAGTAATTGCCTCAGTATGTGTAAAAATAATGGTGTATCAGTAATATAAACTATCAGTAATGGACATCAAAGATTTGTTATGAACAAAGGTAATTAAATATCAACAAAAAAATGTATGAATTTTCAGTACTGGTATTTGAGTATACTATCTGCATAAATGTTCTAATGGCTAGTCTTAAACTGTGTGGAAAGTTCTGAGAGTGTCCCTCCTGAATTTTAAACATGGAAGAAAATCTTGACTCTTCCTATGCTCACAGAAAGAGAAATTCTGTGTTTTGGCCATTTGAGTATTTTTTGAGAGACGGGGGATAAAGAATAATTCAACTTGTCTCAGCATATAATACCAAATAATATTGATATATGTTGTCTATTTAACTATAAAGAATAATCTAATTCTCAAATTTCTTATTTTATACTTTCAATAAATAAAATATAAGGTTTTTTTGTTTAAAAAACTAATTATATTAAAATTATTTTTATCTACATGATGGACATGTTATGTCCACACTGGCAATGATCAACACAATTATTAGGAGAATAATAATTATAGTTTTGAAAGAATAACTGTAATTATTTAGAAAAGAAGGGTAAATGAGACCTTTTTTACATATTAATTTTGTTTGTGAGACCTGAGAGGACCTCTTAACATAGCAGCAGCAGTGATGTCAATGAGGAAATAGAAACTTTGGCCTGTTAGGTGGGCAGGTATTAGTTCACAAAAAAATGAGATTGGACAAAAAATAAGCAAAAGAGTAAAAAGAGCCCAGATGTTATTAGAAGAATGGGCAGTTTGAAAATAAAATGATTAAAAAATACTCTGGAAATTGGAGATCCAGATCAGGTTTAGTAAAGAACAAATGAAGTGAAAAGAAAAAACAGTAACTAGTTAGAACAGTAAGCAAGTTAGAACTCTCTTGTGATTGTAGCTAAAAGGGCGGACCTGAGACTGAAATAAGGCAAAGAGAGCAAGAAGTGCTAAATTTTATTCAATATCTTATAATTCTGCTAGAATGTTATTGTAAATTTTGATTTATTGATATTTATTATATAGATCATGCTTTAAATCCCATTTTAAGTATTCTTCAGTAAGCCCTAAAATCCTTAAGATTTTCTACTGTGCCATGCATTAGAAGTTTTACACTATTATATTTTGTACTTAAATCTGTGATCTATTTTCTGTTAAATATTGTTAAATATGAGAGATTTTAGTCAAGTTTATTCCCCACCACTCCCTTGCGATATCCTATTGCTACAGTACCATTTGTTGATTTTGTCATTTTCCAATTCAATTGTCTTCCACCTTTGTTAAAAATCAGTTGGCTAAATTGGTATAGGTCTATTTCTGGGTTCTCTATTCTATGTGTTTATCCTTTAACTCATATGGTATAGTACTGTAGTTATATGGTAATTCTGGAAAGCAGGTAGAGATTTAGTTTTCATTTAATTATACTTTTAAAAATTGTTTTTACTATTCTATATTTGTCTTCCAAATATATTTTAGAATAATTTTGTTTATATATACCAAAGTTATTGGTGTGATTTTTTTAATTGTGTAAAAGCTGCATACCAAGTTAGAAGGAATTCATATCTTTACTGAGTCTTCCAACCCAGGAATATTACATATCTCTCCACTAACTTAGATATTTTATTTCTTTCTTAAATGTTTTTCACACATTGCAAGCCAGATTAGGCAACGATATAATTTTTGTTTCAAACATCAAAAGTAATTTTTTTTTAAAAAAAAGTAAATTTATTTAATAGACATATTTTTGCTGATTGCATTATTTTTTCATAATGTTCCAAGCTTCCTTCTTTTATAATTTTATTTTTTTATTCAAATAAGCTGATAATTTAGTTTTCTTTCATCCAAGACTGTCTTAATTTCCCCTTCATTACTAAAGATAGTTTCACTGGATGTAGAATTCTGTGTTGACAGTTCTTTCAGTGCTTGAAAAATCAGCTCTCATTCAAATCGCTTTTCTAATATGCAGGATGCATTTTTCTCTCTAGTGACTTTCATAATTTTTTCATTATCTTTAATTATCAAAATTTTGACTATGATGGGGCCTGGTTTGGATTCTTTTTGGCTTACCTTTTTATTTTTTTCAGTTTCTTGAATCTATGTTGGTTTTTTTCCTGCTAAATTTAGGGAATTTTAAGTCATAATTTATTGGAATAATATTTTATTCCCAACTCCTTTTTCATCTCCTTTTGGGACTGAGGTATCAGTATTAGATCTTTTATTATACTTACATCTTTAGGTTTTGATTTTTCACATTCTTTTCTCTGAAAATAACAGAAAATTTCTTTGGTAATCAGTATTGCTCTATTTTTAAGCTCATTGATTTATTCTTCTCTCCTTTCTAGAATGTCATGGAATCCATCTATTCAGTTTAGTTTTTTTTTCTATTTGGTTTTTATATGTTTAAGTTCTAAAATTTCCCTTTATTTCTTTTTTATATCTTCTATTTCTTTGCTGAGAGTTTCTTTTTTAATGTTTCAAACATATTCGTAATTGCTCATTGTGCAAAAGCATCCTTATGATAGATGCTTTGTAAATCTTATCAGACAATTCTACCATCTGTGTTATCTTCATTATGGCATCTGTTGATTGTATTTTCTCATTCAATTTAAAATATCATTCTTGGTATAAAGAAATAAAGCATGATGTTTGATCAAAACCTGCACATTTGTGGTATTGTGTTACAAGACTCTGGTTCTTATTTAAAGATTTATGTTTTTCCAGGCCTCTTCCAACCCTATTCTTATTGGTGAAGGGGAAATGAAGTTCTGGTTATTGGTATCTGAGGTGGAACTCTGGTTCCTCCACCTGGACATTATTTATACCGGCTGTGGATGAGAAGCTCCTTTTGCTACTACAATAGAGTAGAAATTCAGATTCCCATTTTGGGCCTCCCAAAACACTGCCCTGGCTGTGAGGATCACCTTATTACTATTACCTAGAGTTGTCCTTATCTGACATCAATGGAGAGGGTGCCTTTTAATAAACCTAGTGATTGTCACAGTTCTAAGTTTCCACTGGTCTTCTTGGAAATCAGTCCAGCAAAGTGGGAGAGGGATGCCTCATTACCGCCAGGCAGGCATAAAGTACCAGGCTTCCCAGTTGGTCTCCACTGACACTAGGAGGTCTTGTTATAGTCCAGTGGTGATAGAAGTTCCAGATTCCTACTGAGCCTTCTCTAATATCAAGCTGGTGCCTGGAGTGCTTCATTATAGTCTGGAAATAATGTAATCCTAAATTCCTCACTCAACATTGCTGGCACATGTGTGTGTTTTGGGGAGGTAGATGTTATAATTATTTTTGTGTTGTGTGTCTAAAGCAGAATAGTTACTGTCTGAATGATTTTGCCTCTCTAGGATGCCACTTTTCTATTCCTTTGGTAAAAGAGAAACAGCTTTTTCTGGACTTATTGTTCCTACTGGCATTTTCAGTTTGTCAGCTTCTACTATTCAGACTGGAATACATGAGGCAAAAATAAAATTCAGGTCTGTTTCTTGGGTCTCTAGCAACTCTTCTTTTCTCTCTCCTTCTTTTGGAGTCTTCTTATGTTTGTCTTACACATAATGTTGATGGTTTTTGCTCATACTTAGTTGGAAAAATAAGTAGTCTACCTCATCTTCCAAATATGCAAGTCCTAGTCATGATTTTTAGAACTACAAACAAACAAAACCTACTACTTCTCCAGAAAAATCCCTCAGTTGTTTTTTTTTTTTTTTTACATTGTCCTTATAGGTAGCCAATTTGTGTTATTTTTATTGATTGCATACTTCCAAAAGAGTGACTATTATTTCCCTTTCTAGATTATTCTATAGGTGAGATCATGAGATCAGATTTGTGATTTTCTAACTTTCTCCTTTCTCTCTTCCTTTCTCAAAATGGTTCTTGCCCTACCCTAAATTCAAAGGATCTTATTAGGTAACTTTCTTGGATGTATCCAATTGTCTTGTATTTCACATATTTATATTACAGATGCAGTTATTGATGACTAGCTAGCTGTATTAGACAATTTTTGCACTGCCATAAAGAAATATTTGAGGCTGGGTAATTTATAAGGAAAATAGTTCTATTTTGTCTCATTGTTCTGCAAGCTATGCAGGAATCATGGTGCTGGGATCTGCTTCTTTGAGGGCCTCAGGAAGCTTACAATCATGGCAGAAGGTGAATGGGGAGCAGGCATGTCATGTGGTAAGAGAAGGAACAAGAGAAAGTGGTGAGGTGCCACATGCTTTTACACAATCAGATATCGTAAGAACTAAGTCTATCATGAGGACAGCACTAAGCCATTCATGAGGGATCCACCCCCATTACCAAAACACCTCCCACCAGGCCCCAACTTCAACACTGAGGATTACATTCTAACATGAGATTTGGAGGAGACAAACATGCAAACTATATCATCCAGCCTCTGGCTCCCCAAATATTATGTCCTTTTCACATGACAAAATATAATAATCTCTTTATGGTAGTCCCCTGAAGTCTTAACTTGATTTAACATAATGTTCAAAGTCCTAAGTCTCATCTAAGTTTCATTTCCTTCCACCTATGAGTCTGTAAAATCAAAATAAGTTATTTATTTCCAAAATACAATGACAATATAGGCATTGGGTAAATATTTCAGTTGCCAAAGTGAGAAAATGGCCAAAAGAAACAAGTATTAGCCCCCACACAAGTCTGAAACCAAGGTATTAAATCATAAGCTCTAACATAATCCATGACTTCATGTCCCACGTCCTGGTTCAAGGGGTGGTATTCCAGGCCTTGGGTAGCCCCACTCATTTGGCTTTGAAGGGTGCAGCCCATATGACTACTCTCACAGGATTTAATTGAGTACTTATGGCTTTTCCAGTCAGAGGATGCAAGCTGTGGCTAAGCTACCATTCTGAGGTGTAGAGTGTGGTAACCTACTTCCTACAGCTACATTAGGCAATTCCCTGGTGGAAACTCTGTGTAAGGGCTCCAACCCCACATTTTCCCTTATCGTTGCCCTAGTATATTTTCTCTGTCAGGGTTCTGACCATGTGGCAGTCTTCTGTTTGGACACCCAGCCTTTCCCACATATCCTGTGAAATCTAGGTGGAAGTCCAAATCTACTTCATTATTGCATTCTGAGCATCTGCATACTTAGCACCTTGTGGAAACCACCAAGATTTATGTCTTGCAACCAATGGAGCTGCAGCCAAGCTGTACATGTTTCCTTTGAGCCAAAGCTGGAAGTGGAGTGGCCAGGTTGCAGAGAACAGTTTCCTGAGGCTGAGCAGTGGTCTGAGCCTGGCCCCTGAAGCCATCCTTTCTTCCTGAGCTGCCTTAGCAATCCTGAAAATATCGTTGAGGACTTCTTCCCATTGTCTTGGCTATTCACTTCTTGCTTTCTTTTAGGTAGCTAATCACTCTAGCAAGTGATTCCTTTGAAGCCTGCTTAGACTCTCCCCTGAAAACTAGATTTTCCTTTCTATCATATGGCAAGGCTGCAAATTTTCCACTTTTACTCTCTGATTTGCTTTAAAACAGGTTTCAACTTTAAGTTATTTATTTGCTCTCACATCTGACAGTTGACTGTTAGAAGCAGTCAGACCACTTCTTGAATGCTTTCTGATGCCAGATACCCTGTCATCACTCTTAAGTCCAAACTTCCACAGATCACTAGGGCATGAACACAATGTTCACTCCGATTCTTTGTTATGGCATACCAAGGGTGACTTTTGCTCTCATTCCCAGTAAGTTCCTTATTTCCAGCTGAGAATTCTTCAGCCTGGACTACTTCACTGTTCATGTTACTAACAGCATTTTAGTCACAATCATTTAACCATTCTCTAAGAAGTTACAAACCTTCCTTTATCTTTCTCCTTTTTTTTGAGCCCTTCTGACTCTTCCAACCTCTTCCTATTACCCAGTTCCAAAGTTGCTACCAAATTTTCGGGTGTCTTTATAGCAATCCCTCACTCCTTGGCATCAATTTTCTGTATAAGGCTATTTTTGCCTATTGCTCTTGTTACCAATAAGATTCTCATTTCCATCTGAGACTTCTTCAGCCCTGACATCACTGTTTGTATCAGGACCAACATTTTGGCCACAACCATTTAGTCTCTAAGAATTTCGAAACTTTCTTTCATTCTCCTTTTTCTGAGCCCTTCATACTTTTCCAACCTCTCTCTATTACCCAGTTCCAAAGCTGCTTCTGCATTTTTACAGAACGTTATAGCAGTGCTTTCCTCCTTGGCACCAATTTTCCGCATTATCCCATTTATGAGTTGCTATAAATACCTAAGACTGGATAATATATAAAGAAAACAGGTTTGTTTCAGCTCACAGTTCTTTAGGCTATACAGGAAACATTGTGCTGGCATCTGCATCTGATGGGGACCTCAGGAAGCTTACATTCATGGCAGAAGACAAAAGGGGAGCAGGCATGTCCCATAGCAAGAGAGGGAACAAGTTAGAGTGAAAAGGTGGCACACACACTTTTAAACATGAGAATTCCTCACTGTCACAAAGAAAACTCTAAATCATTCATTAGGGATCTGCCCCAAATGACCCAAACACTTCCCAACAGGCCCCACCTTTGACAGTGGGGATTAGATTTCAACATAAGATTTGGAAACGACAAATATTCAAACTATATCATTAGATTTAAATATTTACTTCTGAATTATTTTTAAAGTACTCTGTAAGTAGATTAAAATATAACATGAATCTGCTTTGTTCTGAAAACAGTTAAAGATGTGTATCCTTCTTTATAAACCACAAGATCATATATTAATCTAGTTATTATTAAAATATTATCATTACATATTACAGCTTACAGTTTAAACCAAATCAAATACACACCCAAACAAACTCATCACCAACAATTCAGCCAATGAAACATACTTTTTATGGAACTCACTTGGAACTCAAAATATTTATATTAGTATTTGCAATAGTTTTCTATTACTGTAGTAACAAATTATCAAAAAGTTTCCTCCTGAAAACAAATTTGTTCTCTTATAATTTTGGAAGTCAGAAATTCTAAAATAGAATGATAGGACCACTGTCATTTTGGGGAATCTAGAAGAGAATTTGTTTCCTTGTCTTTTCTAGAAAGCTTAGTTCGTTCCTTAGCCATTTACTCAGTCTTCCATTTTCAAAGCCAGCAAGATAGCATCTTCCAACCTCTTTGTCTATCCTTTGCTTCTGTCACTGTCTGTCTGTGTGGGCCTTTTGCCTTCCTTTTGTAAGAATTGTTACTTTTTCATTGAGACTATTTAGTAACTAACGATAATCTTCCCACTTCAAGTTTTGTACTTAATTCTGTTTGTAAAGTCTTTTTTCCATGTAAGGTAGCATATTCAAAAGTTCTAGGAAATAAGATGTAGATATCTTTGGGGTCCATTATTCAGTCTACCAAAGTTCTAGAGACTAAAGTTATTTTTCTGTAAAGTTTCAAAAATTGGAAGAAGTAACACAACTTACAGTAGTTGCAGAACTAGATTGAGGAAATGTATAAGTAATTTGAAGTTCACAATAGATAACATCAAAACTCATAAGTTACAGTATAGCACATGCCCATGATTGACTCTTATCTTTTGAGGTATTACTTGGTAAAGAGTCATAAGTGATGATCACATCTATGATTGGTCACTTTAAAAGCAGTTCCCCAGTATTAAAAGTTTGCTACCTTTCCATCAAACTCCTAGATTTCAAAAAACAAGAAAAAAAATTAACACTTTGATACTAAGGCAGTGTGCTCAGGCTCCTATAAAACAATACTAAAGATTAGATGACTTAAACATAATTATTTTCTCCATTATTACAGGCTAAGATTATGATGCTAGCAGCACTGGTGTGTGGTGAGAGATTTATCTTTGAATTGTAGGTGGCTGCCTTCTTATTATGTTTTTATATAGCAGGGAGAGTGCACTGATGTCTCTTCCTCTTCTTATAAAATCACTTTCAAGGACACTAATTTCATCATGAGGATGACCTCCAGATCTCAACACTTAATCTAAGCCTAATAATCTCCAAATGTCATTACATTGGAGTTAAGGCTTCAACATACGAATAGAGGGTGAGGGGACGATTCAGTCAATAGCAAAAGGAAAAAAAAAAAAAAAAAACAGAACAAAACAAAAATAAATAAGGGGAAAATTTGCAATGTAAGACTACCTCCAAATTCTTCCAGTACCCTAAACCACAAAGCAAATAAAACTTTGTAAGTTTCTTTCTAATTTTGATATGGACCCAAAGGAATTTCAGACATTCGTGATAGCACTATCAATGAAGAGCATTAATGATATTATAATCTCTCCGTACAAATTAATCAAAAATAATGAAAGAGTTTTACAAAAATACTATTTTAGAATAATGAGACCAATGTAAATAATTAGAGAAAATAGTTTTTGTAGAGGTGAATTTCTGAAATATGCATAAACTGGTATGTTTATTGATTCACAAGAAAATATTTCTTCTATGAAGGAGGGACTAGCTAAAAATGTGTGAACAGGAGACTTTTTAAATTTTTATAAGAGAACATTGTTTATAGAATTTTAAGATGTGAATCCTAAGCAAAAAGAACAAAGCTGGAGACATTATGCTACCTGACTTCAAACTATACTACAAGGCTACAGTAACCAAAAGAGCATGGTATTGATACCAAAACAGATAGATAGACCAATGGAACAGAACATGGCCTCAGAAATAATAACACACATCTATAACCATCTGATCTTTCACAAACCTGACAAAAATAAGCAATGGGGAAAGGATTTCCTATTTAATAAATGGTATTGGAAAAACTGGCTAGCTATATGCAGAAAGCTGAAACTGGATCCCTTCCTTACATCTTATACAAAATTAACTCAAGATGCATTAAAGACTTAACATAAGATAAGACCTAAGCCATAAAAACCCTAGAAGAAAACCTAGGCAATACCATTCAGGACATAGGAATGGACAAAGACTTCATGACTAAAACACCAAAAGCAGCTACAACAAAAGCCAAAATGGACAAATGGGATCTAACTAAAGAGCTTCTGCACAGCAAAAGAAACTATCACCAGAATGAACAAGCAGCCTACACAATGGGAGAAAATTTTGCAATCTATCCATCTGACAAAGGGCTAATACTCAGAATCTACAATGAACTTAAATAAATTTAAAAGAAAAACAACAAACAACCGCATCAAAAAGTAGGCAAAGGATATGAACAGACATTTCTCAAAAGAAGATATTTATGAGACCCATAAACACATGAAAAAAAGGTCGTCATCACTTGTAGAGAAATGCAAGACAAAACCACAATAAGATACCATCTCATCATACCAGTTAGAATGGCAATAATTAAAAAGTCAGGAAACAACAGCTGCTGGAGAGGATGTGGAGAAATAGGAATGCTTTTACTCTGTTGGTGGAAGTGTAAATTAGTTGAACCATTGTTGAAGACACTGTGGCAATTCCTCAAGGATCTAGAACAAAAATACCATTTGACCCAGCAATCTCATTACTGGGTAAATACCTGAAGGATTATAAATCATTTTACTATAATGACACATCCCCACATATGTTTTTACAGCACTGCTCACAATAGCAAAGACTTGGAACCAACCCAAATGCCCATCAGTGATAGAGTCGATTAAAAAAATGTGGCATACATACATTATGAAATACTATGCAGTCATAAAAATGGACGAGTTCATGTTCTTTGCAGAGACATGGATGAAACTGGAAACCATAATTCTCAGCAAAGTAACACAGGAACAGACAACCAAACACTGCATGCTCTCACTAATAAGTTGTAGTTAGTTGAACAATGAGAATACATGGACACAGGGAGAGGAATATCACACACTAGAGCCTGTCAGAGGATGGGGTCTAGGCGAGGGATAGTATTAGGAGAAATACCTAATGTAGATGACAGGTTGATGGGTGCAGCAAACCACCATGGCACGTGTATAGCTATGTAACAAACCTGCATGTTCTGCACATGTATCCCAGAACATATAGTATATAATTAAAAAGTTGCCATATTGTATGTTAATATTAAATAAACCACATTTATTTTCTTTCCTTGAGCATTATGTAAAATTAGAATATGCTGTGTTCATCTCAATCTCCCATGTCATCAGTTTACCCTTAAATTGTATTACTTCTAATTCAAGTGTATTTTTAGATTTATTTTGAGTTTAATATTCATATTAATAGAAACTGTTTAGACTTAATTCCAAATTCTTCTTGGTTGTGATGCTCTGTGGGTAATGGCCTTCAAACATCAGAGAATCAATATCTAATATTTAATTTAGTATTTCTCATTTATGCATACACTATAGGAAATATATTAGTAAGAATGAGGAGCATATAAATTCATTATACTTAAAATCCTATTGCTAAGATAGAGACTAACATATCTGGAGGAATTTAAAAGGTATTATAATTATTTTTAATTGGATGGATTTTCTTTCAGTTGGGCTAACTTCTGTAATTTCCAAGTTCTATGGTTTCTTTTATCCATAATTTGAAATCTATGATTCACATACTTGTGATTATAAAATAAAATGGGTTGAAATTTTAAAACATACATACATGATTCATTATTAGATTTCGTGAATACATTATGCTACCCCACATTTCTGAATCAAAGCACAGAGAATATAGAAACTGAATGTACTCAGGTAACATTTTTCTAATACAACACTCAATTTCCTCCTGAGGCGAATGAAGAGCTCATGGTGAATGCTTATGAAAAATGCCTCAAAAGTTATGTATTAGATCTTATTCTTTTCACAACAGTAGAAAGGCTTTCTAGTGAGAAAATGTGAAGTTAATATATCATGTTTTCAATACATCCTGTGTATCTGCAATTCTCTGTTCTTTTAGCCAACTTTCTAAATGAGAAGAAAATTGACTTTTCAGACAAAAAAAGCAAGTGCACATTAGACAGATTGTAAGCATAGCTGCAGACAGAGCTAACTAAATTACTTGTATAAGTTTCTAAGAAACATGTAAATACACTACAGGTGCTATCTTCTCATAATCCATTTAGAAATATTTGGTCTCTGTTGTTTTTAATTATTCTTCCTCATCTATATTCCACCTTCTCACATTTAGACACAGCCTAGTGACCGTCCATACTTTACAATTTTATGTTAGAGATCTCTAGGCATATTTCAATCCTTATGATAAGGCATCTGTAGGGTCACATGTGGGACATTTGTTGAATGATATGGAGATTTTATGACTTGCAAATTTACTCGACACTATATTTTTTTCCCAAATGAAGAAATAGCATACACTGTAGTTTTCTTTTTCTTTTCCAAGTGAAGTTCTTTTTTCCCAGAACAGCAACCTGTCTGGATCAGACCTTAACCACTCACCTTCTTCCAGAACGGTACAATATTTTCTCTATTAATAGATTACTGCAGTCTTGTAGAGGGCACATCTCTGTAATCCATAAGTTCCACAGCTTTGCCCCAGCTGTCAAGGTCTGCTCCACTGTTCCTTTCTCCCTGTTGTAATAGATCAATCAAGGGCTATGGGTGATGATCCATGAGATCTGCAATGTTTGCTGAGCATCCAGCGTGAATTAGGTACTTGAGCAGCTACAAAAAAAAAATACATTTTTCTCTTGACATTAAAAATCATAGAGGTGATGGGAAAAATGAATTAGAAGGAAGTATGTTCTAAAGTATACAAGGTGATACATTAAAACTGCCACAGACAATATCTTATTATAGAAGACAAAAACATTTACTCTTATCTGGTAAAATTAGGGAGAAGAGTTATAATGTTTGCTTTTTTATTGTGATTGACTTCTTATATCAAGTAGGAATAGTTAAAAATAACATCCAAACTTTCAAAATTTTCTGACTCGGAACGTCTGACCTTATCTTCAGTTCACACCTTCAAATTGAGAAGTCACCAGAGAAAGATGAAACCCATACATCATTTGGAATCTGCAAAAAAAATTCAATTTTTAGAATTTTACTTGAATAGGATTTTGCCGGCTATGTTTCTATTTAAACAAACAAATAAACAAAAACCCATAATGTCTGCAATGTAGTCATTACATATTCACCACCAATCACCAAGTTAATGGGTGTTATCATAAAACAGAAGTCAGATAGGCAATTGAAGAGAGCAATGTCTTCAGCCATTACCACTATAAAATTTTGCTTCTCTAATGCTGAGGTGCTCTTGCTAACAAAATGATTAGTCATACTTCTACAATATTGGTTATTGAGCATATTACTTTTTCCTTGAACCAGTGCCCTACACAAGAGGAAGCAGAAGACTGTGTGTTGGCTATGTGTGGATTGGGATTTTGTGATTCTCCTCTTAGAGGCACATACATTGTATAATTGTGATGTCTGTAACGATTTTACCAAAGTGCATTTGTACCAGTGGGGAAGACAAATTGTTACCTTTACCTTCTTGGGGTAGCATACAGCTCAACAACAAGAGAAAAGCATATACATTTATTTATTATAAGTTTTATGTGATTTGGGAGCTCTCATAATAAAGACCCAAAAATGCTGTTAGAGTTGAACCCTTGTGTATTTAATTAAACAAGGAGGAGTAAATTATGAAAATAAAAAGCAATGTAAAGTTGAGTGGAGAAATTGTTAGAAAGATAAGTTAGTGTAACAAGGTTGGTTTGTACAAATTTTTCTTAACCTCAACTTCCTGTTGATATTTTCCTTCTGGTCATGAATAAAAGGACATTTTTCACAAGAGATTTTTATCTCCTGATTTTAAGAAACAGCATGATGTTCAGAGTGATCTTCTTGCACCTGCTGTTTTTCAAGTCCTTACCTCAAAACAGTCGATATGCCAGAGTGACATATTTTGGGATGGCATATTCCTTACTCCTTCAGCACAAATGTATTCAGGAAAGGTCCACAAATGTTTGTTGCAATTGCTATTCAAAGACATTAAATCTGCCATTGTCCTTCTGGATTTGTTGATATGAATGCATATCTTTTCATAAGAGTTTAATTCAAAAGAAAAAAATGAATGGGCTATTAAGGAGATATATATTTCAACTATGTGAAATGCCCATGAGACTTCTGATTGTTTTTAGATTAATTCTAGTTTTATGCTAAAAGGAGCATTAGATTCTCACTAACAAAACCAGAACCTGAGTCCAGATTTCAGTTTTAAATATCTGAGATCATGGAAATAATCATGTGAGGTCATAGCCCAGTGCAACTCTGAGATCTAGGATATTTTCCCTGAGATTTCTGAGGCAGCTCTGTATCATTATGTATTATTATGCATCATAATGTATTATTATGAATTCCCTATAGGTATTGGCTAGTTCAAGTGCATTTCACTTATTCATAGCTTTCATGGTTGAATTTCTCCAATAGATAAATTTTTTGAATATAATACAATATACTATGCTATATAGTTACAGACAGATGCACTAATAATAATAATATATGTGGAACAAATACATGCCGTTCTATTGATACTTAGAAAAGAGACCAGATGAGAAGAAATCAAAGGAACATTCCATAATCAACATGGAAACCATACAAATAAGAGAAATGTATACATTTTTAAAATGATTTAAAATAATGTGAAACATAGTTGGTGGATTATTTAATAATTTGTTCCTCGAATTATTTTCAATCAAAGATGTATTTTTTCAGTATAAAACTTCTAATGAATAATCATAATAAATGGCTGAAAAGAGTCTATTTCAAAGTGTCGGGTGAAAAACTAATGGTTAACTCTTGACCTTTCCAATTATGCTGTCATAAAGAAAGAGGAAATAATCAGAAACAGAGTTGTGCTGCACAGCTACACAATAGCTCTGTTGTGAGAGTGAACTATCCTTGGCTTGTAACTGAGCATGAGTCTCTGGATAGTGTCAAGACCTTTTAAATGTCAGAATTTTTTGGCTCTAGGCCCCTTCTGTCTATTCTGCTGGCACATTGTGTCTGGATTGCAATAGATGGATAGCTGCTACTTCAAAAATGTCCTGAATACTCCCTTATCATCATAGATAGCAATCAGTGTATGAAGAAAGATTAACAGAGGTTTGAAAGTTCTGGAGAAGAGCGCAGTTGGAATTTTGGACTTTTATTAACCTCATAGTGGAAATGTATTAAGACCTAAACTCTGCAACAGACTTCAAGTAAATATTTGAACTTTGCTGGACGTTTTAAGAGAATATAAGTAATTTTAAAGACACAATTCTTATTTTAACCATATATCTTTTCTATATATTTGATTCCCATTATTGGAAAATGTTAATAATTAAAATTTAACAAATAAAATTGTTTAAAAAGTCTTTGATTTCCTGATTTAGTATGTTAATCTCTCCCTTTCTTTTTTTTCCAAATAAATTGAATTCATGTATATTCATGTAGCCTTTATGAAATGCTGAACCTTAGATTCAGAAAATATAAATATTCTTTTTATAAAAGATTTCTTAATAAAAGGAATTTCCTACAAGTGCTTATTGAAACATACATTTAAGATAGAAATACTTCTATTTTCCTTTAAAACTATTTTAATATACTACAATATTTCTCCCAAAGTTAATAACTTTTATGTATGAGTCTAATCATCTCTGTCTTGTAAGAGCTTAGTTTCTAGAACCAACAGGGAATAAAATTTGAGACAAATTTTATGATTTTTCCAAATTTTACCTAGTTATCAAAAATATGTGTTGTTCAGTGGTAATGCTAAATAAGACTCCATTTTGGGTTTAGGTATAATACATTGGAAAAAAAAGAAGAAGTGAAAAATTAAATAATGTAACTTTTGGTTAAGCATTTGAAACAATTATTTTCCTTTCATAATCTACCTTTGTGTATTCACTTGAAGAAAAATTTAACTGTATCTTAGCCAAGAATAAAGGTGCAAGATGTGGAAAATTCAAGTCAGAAATACTTTTGTTTTATAAGAACATAATTTGATACCAAATTATTTACCCTTAAGTATATGCTGAGGATTATTAGTGACTTCATTTTTTTTCTTCTAAGGACTAAGGTTAAATATGAACTAACATATAAAATGCTATCACATAAGTCATTTTAAAAGGCAGTATTTATACAAATATTACTAAATGATATTATGTAAAACTTTCTGAACTTAACCAAAAATATTTGTTCCTTGTTTAAAAGGGAAACATCAACGGAGATTATTAAGGCACAAATTTTTCTGTCTTTCCTTATGAATCTTTCTTCTAATATCATGGCTTTATACATAACTGATAAAAATGACAAATTAAGGCACCTAGATTGCTGTAACAGTCACTTATTGACTAACTATGCTGCCAAAAGTTATTATAAGACTGGAATATAGTTTATATAGCTCTTCAGTGTTTGTAAAACAAAATACATATTAGCTTTTACAAGAATTTTTATGCCTTCTTGCCTTTTTATTTTTGTACTTTCAGGAAAGTTAATTATATTTTTCTGTTCATAACTCACAATAAATTTACTGCACTTGTGAGCATACATATGTATATGGTATAAGGCAGAAATGCAGCTTTATTATCTTCCACATTATATGAATCCTCCAATGACATCTGTTACAGTTATCCATATTTTTCTCCCTTTATCATATACTATTTATACATATATAGAGAGAGAGAGTTTTTTTTCTGTTTATTCCACTTCATCAATCTATTTGCTGTTTCTAAACTAGTTCTATGTTGTTTTGAGTACTAGGAATTTGTTGCATGTACTAGAGCATACACTGTCATCCTATTATCTAACAAGGTGAGTCTTTCTTTTTCCTTTAATTTTGCTTTTATTAAAACTCATTTGTGTATTTTTGGACATTTTCCGAAGACTATCTCTTCTAAAATATGTAATTTTGTTTTGTACTGGATGTTTTTAGAAAATAAACTTTTTATATTTAATGACTGATATCTTTCTATCTTAATGCTTTCTCTCGGATTTATGTATCTGCTAATTAGACTGTTTACTCCAAGTATGATTTTTAAATAATTGTAGAATTCAACTTCAGCAGTGTTATCTATCTCAGATTATCTTGATTGTACTCTCACATTTAGAAAATTATTTTATCTTGCTGAGCGCCATGGCTCTTGCCTATAATCCCAACCATTTGGGAGGCCAAGGCAGGCGGATCATGAGGTCAGAAGTCCGAGATCAGTCTGGCCAACATAGCAAAACCCCGTCTCTACCAAAAATACAAACAATTAGCTGGGCATGGTGGTGTGCACCTGTAATCCCAGATACTCGGGAGGCTGAGGCAGGAGAATCACGTGAACCCAAAAGGCAGAGGTTGCAGTGAGCCAAGATGGTGCCATTGCATTAGGAGACAGTGGGAGACTCCATCTCAAAAAAATAAAAATTATTTTATCTTAAAGCAAAAGTTTATGTTTCAAATTGTCTTTAATGCTTTGAAAATATTACTCAATTTTATTATTCACTCTAATTTATATTTTTCAAATATTATGGCAATATATTTCTATTCTTTTGTGGATAATCTTTCTCTTCTTGGAATATTTCAAATTACTTTTGATAATCCCTTGGTTTTATTTTCATTGTAAAGTGTCTAGGTACAGACTTGCTTCAGGTATCTGGTTAGTTCTCTATTAGTCTTTTTAATTTGAAATTCATTATTATTAATTGTTCCAACTCTGCAGTTCTTTTTTTTAATATTCTTCCCCTTACATTTACTTTCTTCATATCTTAAGAATTCCAATGACATAATTGTTAATATGTTAATTTGTTTCTTTTCTCTTGTTTTGTTTTTGCATATTTTTAAATCCTACTTTACTTTTCTGATCCTTTTATTTATTTATGTATACAGTTAGTTATTTTTAAGAGTTTATCACCTTGTATTCTAGGTTACTAAATTATTCTTTATCCAAAAATATTTGTTTATTCATTCCATCATCATAGCTTCATGTTAACAGCTTCATGTTCATTATTATCTATAATTCCTATCTCTTTGATAATATTTAATTATCCGATCTTTATCTTAGTTCTATAAATTCTCATTGTACTCGTACAAGTTGAACAGTTATTTGTTGATTATATACCTGGTAATTATAATTATTTCTGTTGTTTTCTGCCAATTAACTTCTTTTCTTATGAGACTATCAAGTACTTTGATTGAAAATGTATACTGCAGGAAAATTTCAAAGCTTTAGGACTAACTTTTGCCCTTATCACTATGTTTAAGTTTTTGGGCATGTGTGTGTGTTTGCATGCACATGTATACAGAGATTACATATAACAGAGAACCACCCCTATTGGCCATTCTGTTTCCAAACCTCAATCCTTCTACTTCCCTTAGTAACTTTTTGAACTTCCACTACCAATGATGTTGTTCTCCAAGAGCTATTATTATTTTAAGAAAGGTCCTTCAGCATTGGTGTGTGAGTGCGTGTAAGCATTGGTGTGAAAGCCATGTTTGTGGGAATGAGGAGGTGGTTAGCACCACCCATTATTATCTGCTCATCTCTCCAGTGAGCCTCTGGTTTCTTTGTGTTGCCCTGCTTAGCATGGGGGCACAGAAATTGACCACATGTAATGCTTTACCCAAACCATTTTCTTTACTGTCACATTTGGGTACCTGTGATGGTTAATATTGAGTGTCAATTTGATTGGATTGAAGGATGCAAGGTATTGTTCCTATGTGTGTCAGTGAGGGTGTTGCCAAAGGAGTTTAGCATTTGAGTAGGTGGACAGGGAGAGGCAGACCCACCCTCAGTCTGGGTGGGTGCCATCTAGTCAGCTGCCAGCACAGCTAGGATAAAAGCAGGCAGAGGAATGTGTAAGGACTAGACAGGCTGAGTCTGCCGGCTCCCATCTTTCTCCCTTGCTGGTTGCCTCCTGCCCTCAAACATTGGACTCCAAGTTCTTCAGCTTTTGGACTCTTGGACTTAACACCAGTGGTTTGTCAGGGGCTCTTGGGCCTTTAGCTATAGACTGAAGACTGCACTGAAAGCTTTCCTACTTTGAGCTTTTGGAACTTGGACTGGTTTCCTTGCTCTTCAACTTGCAGATGGCCTATTGTGGGAGTTCACATTATGTTTATGTGAGTCAGTACTCCTTAATAAACTCCCTTACACACACACACACACACACACACACACNACACACACACACACACACACACACACCTGTACTCCTTAATAAACTCCCTTACACACACACACACACACACACACACACACACACACACACCCCTATCTGATTAGTCCTATCCCTCTAGGGAACCCTGACTAACACAATATCTGTCCTGGTCTGCACTTTTCTTTTGTCTCCAAGTCACAGATGAATTTTTTCTCCTCAGGAGATTTTTTAGAATTTTTAATGTAGGTTTTTACTTTCCTCAAATCCATTTGCTTCTCTCTCATTTAGATGACTTCTTCAGTGCTCTGATGTGAGAGGAAGACAGAAGCCAATATGAGCAATTAATTCTTTTAAGAATGTTTTCCTAATTACTTTAAAAATAAGTTCCTACCATGTGAAATGTTGGTGCTGAAAGGGCAGAAACTATATTTGATTGCTTCATTCAATATCCACTTCACTTTGTATACCACATGGACTTGGTAACACTTTCACGAAATAAATAAATTGATGGATAAATATGTAATGGAGTGAACTAATATAAATTTTTAAACATAGAAAACATATTTAAAAAGTATGATATCTGAATATTAACTAAAAATTCCATGTCTCACCAATGAAATACATTTATTTCTCCATGATGATGATATATGGGTACAGATGAGAATTACACAGTGCTTCTTAATTCCTACGGAAAAATAGTGTCTTTAGGTGACTAGCTTCTCTGAGTACTGCTCAGCCTCAGGTACTTGGTTCTTAAATGAATTCTTTGTCTCTTTCTTTCTCCTTTCATTTTACTTAAATTCAAATGAATGTTGTTCATGATCATATCTTGCTTTTGACTCAAATACATTCACAATCTTATAATGTTGAAATTAGCTAGGCTATTTCTGAAGCCTGATGCCTTCTTTTGTCTATACTAAAGTGTAATTTAAGCCATGCCCTTTCTTATGACTTCTGTTTTTTCTCATCTATTGCCTGCTTGGTTTCCTATAGCATCCTCTCCATAAGACATGAGATTCAGGCCTGGGATATTGTACTGAGGAAGAGAGAAAGAGAATGGCAACCCCTGAGTTCCAGGAGTCAGTCTGCTAGTAGTAACAGCTAAGACTTGGTGGTGTTATGGGCGGGCCTGGCTCTTCAACTAGACTTTGATATTCATCTAGTGTACATAAACAATCTCAGAAAATATTAATAGCAGACAAAGGCTACTCTGTCACTATGATAGACCAAGACTAAGACAAAGCCACTTCATAATAATTCCTGTACACAGGCAAAACATAAGCATTGTTCATGTCCAATAAGTGACTAAACATTTCTTTAAACCAATTAATATGAGTGAATGTTATTTCCTTATCAAACACAGTGTTAGACTTGCTCTCATCTATCATTCTTCTACATTGAACTCAGTCATAGAATTGTCTAAACTTTATGATAGCATCCAATTCAGAGTAAGACCCACTTCTTTCAATCCTCCCCAAAATCACTAAAGCAAAGTTCAGATAGAATAAGTCATTTCTAAAACCCATTTACAGGGATGCTCCACAATACCCCATGATGTGCATTGTCCTTTGCTACAATGGGAAATGAACTCAACTTGTTCAAATACAGGTGTGTTCTTTGTTCTCCTTAGTAGAGGGCATTGAATACAAGAGACAGAAAAGAGAACACAAAGCCATTTCAAAAAACCACCCAAAATAAATCTTAAGAGCAACACCCAAAATACTTGAAACTTTTCTGTATTCCATCAAAAGCTCTAAAATCCCAGAGTATGTCCTTGAATTTCAATTCTATCATGTCAGAGTTTATTTTCACAGGTGGAGGATGGAGTACATGGTCAATGCTTCTCTGGTACAGAGACAGGTCTTCTTAAATATACCCTTAACTTTATGTCCCATTGAAAAAAAAGTAATAAAAGTAAATTAATTAAGAGAATATTGACCTCTGAAAAATTGCTTGCTCCTTCTTACAGATATTTATGTCAGAGCACAGGGAATAGTATTTTATCACCTTCCTGACTTTTTATTCCCATTGCATAAATCTGTCAATGAGCAAGCTCTATCCCCTGCTGGACTGGTCTATCTATAAAAGAAGACAGGCAAATACCAATGCAAAACTGTGGTTTATTTTTGAAAAACTTTTGCCCCTGTTTTCATTTTGGATTTTAATAAGTTTGGCAGTTCTCAGCATATTGTACTGCCTCTTTGTCTAATTTTCCTGTCTGATGGGGGAAGTCTGAGGATGATTAATGTTCAAGAAAGTTGTGAGGAAAAGTGCCACCCAAGTTTAATGCACTATTATTTTATTAAATAACAATTTTCTTGTTGATATCAGTAACCTTATCTTTATGCAGTAGTAACTGATTCAGACTTCATTTATACAAAGGAAAGGGAAAAAAGCAAGAATAAAAAGGAGGAGAATTCACAGCACAGCAAAGAGAAATTACTGCAATACGAGCTCTAACACTGTAGCATTCTTTCATGGTCTGGTACTTTTTAATCTTGAGTCATAGATAGAAAAATAAAGGAAAAAAATTGAGGCACAACATTGTACTGTAGGTAAGGCAGTGAGATTGCATGGATTGATTACTCTGAATTCCAGAAAACAGCTACAGAATGTCTAGAATTCCCCAAACGTGACTATTAACGGTTTTCTGTGGTGGCTACACAGACTTCATTTTCAGATAGGTTACTTTGGAGCACCAATTTTCTTTCCAAAAACTTTTATTTTGGCCTTGGATTGGAAATAACCTATGGCAATAGTATTTATTTTTCTTCTTGAGAATTCACAGATGATTTGTTCTTGGCAGTATGACAACTTTCATTTTATCAATAAAGATATGAGAAAAATACATAGTTATATTGGCTGACTCTTTTTCACAATAACCCCACTGAGCATGTATAATTCAATCTAGTTTATTTGTTTTTGTTTTCATTTTTCTTTATGTCGCTGATTGAGGTCCAATGGGCACACTCAATGTGGAAGAGTTTTAGAAAACATGACTGAAAAATGATGAATTTGGTACATATTAAATTTATCTTCATAATTTCTTGTAAGTATAATCTTTTTTCATGAAAGTGACGACTCTTTCACAATAGCTGAACTTTACAAACACACACATGCACTAAATTAAATTAAATATGTCTAGGTAATATTTCTAAATATATATAGAAAGTTCATCTAAATTTTAAATACCTTATTGATGTGTGCAGCATTTTAAAGTCATTTAGGAGATAGAAATTCTGGCATTGTCCTATAGCAACAATAAAAAGAGGCATTTTAAAAACAGCAATATAAAGAAGGATTTCAAGCCAACATTAATGGTGTGACTTAATCAAGCCCTTTTAAGTGTAGAATTTTATAAACCATTCAAATCTATACTTATAGCAAACATTTCAATACGTTAAAAATGTTCACAATAAAAAATTAATTTTTAAAAAGGCAAATGAAATTGGAGAATGTATATACAATATGTCCTTAACTATAAATAGGTTGAAAGATGAGAGATCATATGTCTGATATATCAGTTGATACATTAAAAAAAAATAAAAGAGACAAACAGAGAAAAAAGGAATAAGGAAGGGAGAACATAAGGGAAGAGTGGGAGAGAGGAAGAAAGCAATAGATGGAGGAAAGGAAAAGGAAGGAGAAAAAAGACAAAGCTAGCAGGAAGACAATACACATATTAATAAATATTAATTAATATAAAGAAGATATGAATTAATGAAAGTGTCATAGATCTATAAGTGGTCTGACCAGATGTGATCCTTACTATACTATTACATACCCCAGATTTTCTTAGACATACATTTTCAGAAAATTAAAATAGCCAGAAAATTAAAATAATAATTTTAGAAAAAAATTATTACTATCCTCTAAATGCATACTCCAATAAATAATAGTCAAATATTAATATGCACATTCAAAAGTTGTGAAATAGAAGACAATATATATTTTCATGAACATAATCCAAAAAATTCCTATTAGCACTTTACATCAGAATTTGTATATTTACCCATAAATTTGTTCAAATTCAACATTGCTCACTAAAGGAAGAGTTCTTACAACTCAATTCAAGGTAATTATTATTTTTCATTTTCTTTGTACAAATGTCATTTTGAATAAAGTATTTATGAGATCCTACACGTGCAAAAGAGAAGCGTCATGATTGATGTTTCTGACTGTTGAATGTTAACCTCTAACCTAAAGATTGCCCATACATCATGGAAAAGTTAATTCCTACCACAGTGGTAATATTCAACATATAGATGAGGGGACAGACATATGGCATACATTAACTTCTAGCTTTACATGATATTTCCACTAATATGAATCAATTAGTAGTCTTTACTTTGGAACCTACGTAAAACTGCATCAACAATTATCTTAGTTTGGCCACTAGATGAATCATAAAGACAATTGTGAAAATCAGTACCTAGATTTTAAAAAATGTTTTATTGATTCTTTCAAGATTCTTTTTCGAGATCTTGTTCCTCTTTCAAGCAATAAGCCCCCAACTACTGATCTCACAGGAATAGTTCCTTGCTTCCTAGCTTGTCAGCACTCCATACTGTTAATCTTGCAACAGGTATGTAGATACACACAAAATGAAAAAAAAAAAAAGCACAAGACTAAGGACAAATTGATGTAGTTAGGTCCTAGCTATTTGACTACAGCCTGTGAGATAAAGTATTTCTAAAGGATATTTTTCACAATTCATTCAAGTCTCTGTCTAGGCATCCTACTTTAATATTTGTACTTATTAATCTACAGACTTGGAAAACAAAAAAACTCATATAAAATATAAAAGTAATCCATAACTTTAAAAAATGTAGAGAAGGCATGAGGAAAATGAAAATATATAGTATCTTCACTAGCCAGAGATAGCTGTTATTCCTCTAGCCAGAGATAACTCATTATATTTTTAGATACATATAAATCCTTACAGTTTTCTATGCCTTAGTTTTATATAAACATACTTTTTATTTCACAAAAGTTTAAAACTTTAATATTTAAGGATGTTTAAATTATTGGTATTTTCTGCACATGAACTATGTCATAAAATAATTTTCAAAGTAAAATGCATACTATTTTAATTTGTAATATTACCTTAGATGTATAAACATACATTTAAACAAATCCCTTCTTATTTAAATTTAGCTTATTCTTGGATTTTTCAGTTTATTTATCACATATTTATTAATACATATAATAGTTATTAAATAATGTATTTGCTATAATTAGCATTGACACAGATATTTTTTCACAAGTATTTAGTGCTTTATGGTTTAGTTTTTATAACATATAGTGAATTATAAGATGTAGATATTGAATTTTTGAAATTATTTTGTAAGAATAGCTTAGCATATTTATGATACTAACCTCGTGCTTTTTATGTGTTGCAAATGGTTTTCCTGACGTTTGTCTCCTCTTAAAGACTATGGTTTTTCTTCACACAGACTTTAAAAAATGTTATGTAGTCAACTGACTTTGTTATTAAATATATTGTTTCCTAGTTTATGATCACATAGGTATTTACCTATATGGACTTTTGATTATATATAACTATATTTATATTTTTGATATATTAAATATTCAATATATATTAAATATTCAATATAGATGAGTTTCGCTCTGGCATTCAGTATAGGATAAACCTCTATCCTTTACCTACTAAAAAGAAATAGTATCCTTATATGTTTCAATATAAACTCTTAAATTTAATGTGATTATCCTATACTATGTAACTTGACACTAGTGACCATTTATTTGATTAAAATAAAATTGTAACCTCATTTATTATATAATAAATTTAGACTTTTTAATCATGTTTTCTTACACAAATCTTTATATTTCTAGATGAACTTAAAAATCATTATTTTCCAGTTCCAAAATCTAATAAAATATTCATTATAAATGTAACAAATGGGGTAACATGAGAAGTAATGCATCTTTGAAAATATTAATGCAAGCTATCCCAGTACATTTATTTAAATTATCTTGTTTAATAGTTAAATTCCTGTTCTATTTACATAGCACATATTTTGATGTGATTAAGTTTCTCATGATTTTGAGCAACTGTTCCTAAAGAGATTATTTTTACCCTCTTATATATTTTTTTGAAAGCGGCATTAAAATATTTTGCAACTGGCTGATTTCTTTAATTTTCTTTCTTGAGCTGATTACATAGGCAATTCATAAATATTGAAATGTTTTTTACTGTTTTTGATTTTTTTTTAATTTTGCTTTCTTGTGTTATTGATTTAGAATGAGACTGAACATTTTGTCTTGTTCTTAATTTTTTATACAGATGTTTGATCAGTGGAATATTTAAACATTAACCAGGACTACTGCTTTTGGCTTGATATAAGTTTTATTTTATGATGTTGGAGAAATAGTCTGTTCTGGTTTGATTGTTTTGCCAGGAATTAATGTAGAATTTGATCAAGTCCATCTTTAATTTATTTTGACATAGTTTGCAGCTAATGAATTATCTAATTGGATCATACTTAAATTTTATGGATAAACACTAGTTCATCCTATTATATTTATTTTTGTACATGCTACTGAATTTAATTAAAAATATACACGGCTTAATTTTGTGTTTGTTTTAATGCCATCCTCTGCAGGTTTGCAAGAAATATGCTGAGTTCAAAAAATGCAATGGCAAACCCTTTTAGCTGTTCTGTGTGTTGAAGCAATTCTAATCATGTAAATTTAATCTATTGTCTAAAATTTCTATGGAAATCTCTTATAAAACAGTTTGAACTCAATATCATTATATGTGTATTGGAAGATAATTTGCTGTTGTGTTGGTTGTTATTCTCACATAATGATATATTTAAATTTTATTTAATTTATTCAGCTTTGATCAATTACATTTTCTCAGAATATCCTATAACTTCCTATGATTTTTGATATGGATTATTATTTGATACAATCTCCCATTGTTTTTAAAATGTATTTGATCTAAACAGCTATATCACATTATTCATTCATATTGCCAAGTGTTTATGATTTTTAGTTTTGATTACTTTGTAAGAAATATTTTGAATATTCTTAGCCTTTAAAAGACTTGCTTTCCAGATTTGTCATTTGTCATTTCTTTTTTCTAAATTGCTCATGTTATCTTTATTGTTGCAGTTATTCTACATTACTTTGGTTTTTTTTACTATGCATTCCCTTGTTTACTTTGTTGGATGTTGGGTTTGAAGAATTCATTCTTTTTTATTTGGTATTAAAAATTTTAGGATTATGGTTTTCTTTGCATATTGATTTGTGCCACATCCCATAATTTTGTTTGTACTGCTGTTTTTTTATTTGATTTTATTTTTGACCCATGATTTGTCTTATTTATCCTTTTTCTTTTATTTAAAAAATTTGATTTGTTTCTATTTCTTTCCTTCTTTGTTCATCATTGTTCTTTCTTAAACTTTTATTTTTAATTCAGTGGTACATGTGCAGGTTTGTAAATGTATGTCATGGGAGTTGTACAGATTATTTTATCACCTCGTATTAAGCTTAGTACACAGTAGTTGTTTTTCCCGATGCTCTCTTTCGTCCCAGCTTTCACCATCCCAAAGGTCCTGGTTTGTGTTGTTCCCCTCCATGTGTCCTTGTTTTCTTATCAGTTAGCTCCCACTTATAAGTGAGAACATGAGGTATCTGGTTTTCTGTTTCTGTGTTAGTTTAAGCATAATGGGCTCCTTGTGACAAAAAAAAAAAAAAAAAAAAAGAAAGCTCAACATCAATGATTATTAGAGAAATGCAAATCAAAACTACAGTGAGATACCATCTCAGACCAGTCAAAATTGCCATTATTAAAAAGCCAAAAAAAAATAAATAAATAACAGATGGTAGAAAGGTGGTAGAGAAAAAGGAATGCTTACATGCTGTTGGTGGCAGCATAAATTAGCTCAACAATTATGGACAACAGTGTGGTCAATCCTTGAAGACCTAAAGACAGAAATACCACTGGACCCAGCAATCCCATTACTTGGAATATACCCAAAGGAATACAATCATTCTGTTATAAAGACATATAAATGTTCATTGAAACATTATTCACAATAGCAAAAGATGTGGAATCAACCTATGTGCCCATCTGATAGACTGGAGAAACAAAATGTGGTAAGTATGCACCATGGAACACCATGCAGCCATAAAAAAGAATGAGATTATACCCTTTGCAGGGACATGGATAGAGCTGGAGGCCATTGTTCTTTTTTATGTCATGATTTTTTTGTCTTAATAGTATTACTGAAAACTGTGAGCTCTTGAATTAATTTGTGGGAAATAAATCACATTTAGATACTTGTATATATCTGATATCCAGTTATTAATGTTACTATCATTTTGATTATTTACTCAAATACATTTTCCAGAAAAAAATATATTTTCTTCTTATTTTAGGAAATTTTTCTCATTTTTTTAAATAGCAATGCTATGAAATTTGTCCAAAAATGTTCATGAAGGCCAAATACAGTTGACCCATGAACAACACTGGTTTGAACTATATGAGTCAATTCATACACATATTTTTCAATATAAGTTACACTGAGTGTGCCTGCCTCTCATGCCTCCTTTTCTACTTCCTTCACCTCTTCCACCTCTGCCGCACCTGAGACAGCAAGACAACTTCTTCTTTGTCCTTCTCCTAAGCCTACTCATTGTGAAGAAAATGAGGATAAAGACCTTTATTATTATCCATTTCCACTTAACGAATAACACATTGATTTTGTCTCCTTTATGATTGTTCTCAATATAATTTTTCTAGCTTACTTTATTGTAAGAATATAGTATGTAACAAATATAACATACAAAGTATGTTTAATCAAGAGTTTATGTTATTGTTAAGGCCGCCAATCAACTGCAGGCTATTACTAGCTAAGTTTTGGGAGAGTCAAAAGTTATTTTTGAATTTTTAACTGTGCAAGAAAGACATCAGTACCACTAGCCTCCATGTCGATTAAGGATCCACTGTATTTGTAATACTTTATACTCTTCTTTAAAATACAGTGGTTCTTTTTGGATCAGTTAACATCTTTTGCTTTAAATTCTATGTTTCTGATGTCAATTTTTGCTCTTATTTTTATTTGCAGTTGGCTGGTATATCTTTGATATAATTTCAGTATATTCTTTCCCAAAGCACTTTTTTTTTTTTTTTGCCCCACTCTAATGCCCAGGCTGGAGTGCAGTGGTCTGATATTTTTTTTTTTTTTTTGCCCCACTCTAATGCCCAGGCTGGAGTGCAGTGGTCTGATATTGGCTCACTGCAACCTCCAACTTCTGGGATTAAGCAATTCTTGTGCCTCAGCCTCCCGAATAGCTGGCATTACAGGCACACACCACAACACTCAACTATTTTTTTGTATTTTTAGTAGAGACAGGATTTCACCATGTTGGTCAGGCTGGTCTCAAACTCCTGACCCCACGTGATTCACCTGCCTCAGCCTCTAAATATGCTGGGATTACAGGTGTGAGCCAATGTGTCCGGCCCTCCAAAACACTTTTCACAGTCATTTTTTTATGCACTTTATATAGTTACATATTTTATGTACTCTAAAGTTATTTATCTTTTAATAACTAATTTAGCCCTTTCATAATTATAATCATAATTGACATTTACATTTCACTTCTATAATAATTTTTAAAATAAAATAATTCTTTATTTTGTTAAAATAAATAAAATATTTAATTTTATTAAAATAAATAATTATTTTATTGCTTATACATAATACATAAAATATTCTCACATTATCAAAAGAGGAAAAAAGTAAATAAACTGTATCAGGAGCATACATCTAAAAAACTGAAGAAAATCATGCTAGTATTTCAGTAACCAGTTTTTGAAAGCATTCCCTCACAGAAAACAAATAAAGGAATGTAAATGTATTTGTTGGTGTAGAAATAAGTACAAATGTATGTGCATTTCTAGATTCAAGGAATGAAGCAATTAAAAGACAAAAAGCTTGCTTCTTTCATTAATTTTATATAGGTAGATAATGAAACTAAATAAACAATTAAGTCGTATTAGGTACTGATAAGTGCTCAGATAAAAAAAAAAACAGTTGGCACTATTTATCTGTTACAGCATAAAATATCTCAATACAGCGGCTTAAAACAACCATTATTAATTATACTTTATTAAATTCAGTTGGACTACTCTACCTATGTGATCTGGTTGATCTCAGTTGGGCAAAAGCATATATAGTAGTATCTCGTGTACCTTGTATTTCAATTAAATACTGTCAGTTCCATTATAAAGGCTTAAGGATAGATACAGAGGGTCAGTGTACACACTAAAAGCTCCCTCTCTGTTATTCTACATCTGTTGTTCAGGAAGACCTGTCCATCCTAGTTCATCCTAATGTTTTACATTTCCACACTACTGCCTTAATTTAACTTATTATTATTTCTTCCCTGATCTACTACAGTTAGTTTGATAATTTGTAATCATTAATTATTCCCCTCAACTATACTTCATTATTGTAAATAATGTTATTGTGACATGAATAATGTGGAAAGTAAATTTTATGTACAGCTGAATGAATTTCTATAAGGTGAGAGAACCTGGGAAAAAAACAGGTTAATACATAGAACATCAGCGACACCCCAAGAAGACTCCCTCAAGCCTCCTTTCAGTCATTAATTTCACCAATTGTAACATTATCCTGAATTCTCTATCATTAATTTTACAAATTTTTGAGCTTCCTGTAATGCCATTTGTACCGAGTGCACTTTTTAAGGTCTGGTTTCTTTCATTCAGTATTATGTCTGAGGAAATCCATCCCTCTTATACATGCAGTAGTAGTTATCCTATTTTACTTCCTCACATTCTGTTGTATGATGTTCCTTCAAGTAACTTGGCCATTTTATTGTTGATGAATTTTTACTGCATTTCCAGTTTAAAACTTTTATGGATGATTTCTTTATGAACATGCTTGTACATTTCCACTGTGAGTGCATACTTAAAGGAATAATTGCTAAGTCAAGCATTATTTATATATTCAACCTTAGCAGACACTTCTAAACAGTTGTCCAAAACAGCTTACATTCCAAATAGCATTATATAAAAGTTCTAATTACTCTATATCCATTCTAAAGTTTTTGGTTGTCCCTTTAGTTTCTTGTTTTTGTTCCAGTGTTGGGTGTAGTCCTGTTTCAAAGCAGTTTTAATTGTCATATTTCTTATGATTAATGATAGTTTGCAATTTTTATATACCAATTTGCCATTTAAATATCTCATTTTGTAAATAGTCTGTTCAAATATTTTTCCATTTTTATATTGAATTGCTTGTTCTTTTCTTAATGATATGCAGCATTTCTTATATATTTTGGTTCTGAGCTATTTGTCAGATTATTTGCCTTTTGTGTGTGTGTGTGTATATATATATATATATATATATATATATATATACACACACATGTAGAAATCTATAATTGCAAGTACTTTACTCTGCAGGCTGCATTTATATTCTTTTAATGTTATCTTTGATGAGTGGACATTTAAGTCATAGCTCCATTGGTTGTTATATCATCCTTCAAATAGTATTTTTTTAAAAAGCTAAGGTTTTGTGTTATTTTAGAGTGACGATATTTTAAAAATAGTTACTTTACTTTTGCTAGAAGTTGAATAAATTTGTCTTTATACAACTCAAGAGAGAGTGTGTGTGAGATACGTATATATAAAGATAATTTGCATTACTTAAAATTTACTCTCTTAATCATATTAAATTATAAAACTCAGTAATTTTTAATATATATTCACAATGTTATACAACTATCTCTGCTAATTGCAGACCATTTTTATTAGCCCTGATCTTGAAAATTCCATATCTATTAAACAATCAGCCCCCTCTTTCCTCCACATGCTTATATTTATGGCAGCTTTATGCATCATAGCTACAACTTGGGATCAACCAAGGTGTCCTTCAAAGATAAATAGATAAATGAAATGTCATACATACAGACAATGAAATATTAATTAGCACTAAAATGAGATGAGCTATCAAGGCATTAAAAAAACACAGAAATCTTAGAAGCATATTGCTAAGTAAAAGAAACCAATCTGAAATGTCCACACACTGTATAATGGATACATGTTATTATGCATTTGTCAAAACCTATAGAATGGACCAGGTACCGTGGCTTATACCTATAACCCTAGCACTTTGGAAGGCTGAGGCTGGAGGATTGCTTCAGACCAGGAGATTCAGACTGGCCTTGGCAATATGGTAAGTCACCTTATCTACATTTTTTTTAGTTGGTTGGGCAGGATGGAATTTGTCTGTAGTCCCAGCTACTTAGGAGGCTGAGGCAGAAGGATCATTTGAGCCCAGAAGTTCGAGGTTAAAGTGAGCTATGGTCATACCACTGTACTCCAGCCTGAGTGACAGAGTGAAACCCAATCTCAAACAAACAAAAACCATAAAATGTACAATACCAGGAATAAACCCTAATGTAAACTGTGGACTTGGTTGATAATGATGTGACAATGATGGCTTATCAATTGTTAACTGATGTACCACACTGGTATATTGATGTTGCCAAAGCCTGTATGTATGTGCAGGCATGGAAAGGGTGTGTGGAAATTCTGTATTTCCTACTCAATTTTGCTATGACCTTAAATTTTTATAAAAAATAAATTCATAATTAATAAAATAAATTATAGTAAATTTTTAAAATTGATAACATGAACAAAAAGAAAATATGTATGAAACCAAAAACAATGGAAAACCAAAATTAACAAAGTCCGTGTTAAAGAAAAAAAGGATCGAAGAAATAAATTAAGGACATTTGTTAATACATTATTTATGAATCAGCTAAATATTCCAAGACAATGACTGCATTAGTGGTTAGAAATTAATTCCAACTATATGTTTCTTAAGAAAAAAAAAACAATAAAAATCTAAAACAAAGAGGTAAAAATGATCAAGGTGATAGAGATTTCAGAAACTGGGGAAAAAACATAAATGGCAATATTAATAGCAGAAACTGTGAGATTTAAGGTCTAAAACATTAAGTGGGAAAGTGGGACACAGAGTCACATTATGTAATAATGAAACTTATAATTTAGAAAAAAGGTACAAGAGTCGTAAATCATTTTATATAGAACAATAATAGCAGTAACACATAAAAAAGAAATATTCCTAAAAATACACTAAATACCTGACAACAACATAATTATAACTGGTGATTTTTAAATATGTCTTTCAGAACTTGACATAACCAGTTAAAATAGAAGTAAAAATAGTGAGTATATAAATGATAAAAGTCAACCTCAGTCCTTTAGAGACCATTTCTTTTTAGTATACCAAAAGTAACCCTTTCCTGAAGCTTTTTCCAATCAATTCCCCTATTGCTCTCCCTCATTTAACAATTTTTTAATACACAGATCACTCTGTGATCTCCTAACAGCACTGGGTCTGTCTCCAAGTGGTAGGGAAGTCAGGCTTAAGAACTTTCCCCAGGCTACCTGCCTCCCAGGTGTGAAAGAAAAGGGCTTAGTTCTTCACCTGTCCGTGGAGTCTGACACCAGATTTGCACCCTCCCCTGTGTTTTGGCCAGGAGGCTTCTTGCACTATTCAAACTGTTACAAAATTCCGCTGGAGATTTCTTCTCCCTGTGGTGTTCCCCCACACAACCCCCACCGTCACCCAGCCACCCTCCTACTGGATCACTGTGGCGCCAGGCAAGAATGGCTTGCTTGAGTACTGAAAGAACTCCCAGGGCCTTTCTCTTGCTTTCTCTATGACTGTGTTTCTCTTGGCTCTCTAAATGGACTCAGCTCCAGGTAAGTTCAGAAACTTCTCCCACAAACAGATCTTCAGTTTCTTCAGTGGGGATGTGTGTTCAGGAGAGGCAGCTTTTCCTTTTCCACTTTTGCAATTGGGGCATGCACAGTATTTGGGGTGTCTCCTAGTTCCTGAAGGAGCAGTAGGCTTCCTTCAGAGGGTCTGTGGGTCCTCTTAGGATTATTGGTTTGTTCTTGCATTTTAGATCTGGAGGTAAAATCTACAATGCAAGTTTCCACATGCTGCTCTGTTCAACTGAGTGGGAGCTGCAATCTATTCCTGCCTCCCATTTGCCATGATGACTTGTCCCCTATTTTTGGTCAAATTATTAAATTTTTTCCTATACAGTTGTTTGAGCTCCTTTTATATTCTGGCTATGCATCCCTTCTCAAATGAGTAGTTTACAAATGTTTTCTCCCATTCTGTGCATTGTCCTTTCACCTCACTGATTGTTTCTTTGGTTTTGCAAAAGCTTTTTAACTTAATGTAATCTCATTTATCTATTTTAGCTTTGGTTGCCAGTGCTTGTGTAATATTACTCAAGAAATATTTTCCCAGTTCAATGTCCTGGAGAGTTTCTCCAATGTTGTCTTGTGGCAGTTTCATAGTTTGATGTCTTAAATTTAAATCTTTAATCCATTTTACTCCTCTTTTGTAAGACCACTGACCCAGGCTGGAGTGCAGTGTTGTGATCTCAGTTTAATGCAGCCTCAGTCTCCCAGGTTAAAGTGATTCTCATGCCTCAGCCTTCTTAATAGCTGGGATTACAGGTGTGTGCCACCACACCTAGCTAATTTTTGTATTTTTAGTAGTGATGGGTTTTCGCCATGTTGGCCAGGCTGGTCTCAAACTCCTGACCTCAAGTGATCTGCCTGCCTCAGTCTCACAATGTGCTATGATTACAGATGTGAGCCACTGTCCCCGGACAAGTCTTTAATCCATTTTGATTTGAGTTTTGTATATGGTGGGAGATAAGGATCTAGTATTACTCTTCTTCATATAAATATACATTTTTTGGATTAAAGACTTAAACATAAGACCTAACACCATAAAAACCCTAGAAGAAAATCTAGGCAAAACCATTCAGGACATAGGTGTAGGCAAGGACTTCATGACCAAAACAACAAAAGCATTGACAACAAAAGCCAAAATAGACAAATGGGACCTAATTAAACTCCACAGCTTCTGCACAGCAAAAGAAACAGTCATTAGAGTGAATCGGCAACCAACAGAATGGGAAAAAATTTTTGCAGTTTACCCATCTGACAAAGGGCTAATATCCAGAATTTACAAAGAACTAAAACAGATTTACAAGAAAAAAAACAAACAAGCCCATTCAAAAGTGGGCAAAGGATATGAACAGATACTTTACAAAAGAAGACATACATGAGGCCAAAAAACATATGAAAAAATGCTCATCATCACTGGTCATCAGAGAAATGCAAATCAAAACAACATTGAGATACCATCTCACGCTGGTTAGAATGGCGATCATTAAAAAATCTAGAGACAACAGATGCTGGAGAGGATGTGGAGAAATAGGAACATTTTAACACTTTTGGTGGGAGTGTAAATTAGTTCACCCATTGTGGAAGACAGTGTGGCGATTCCTCAAGGACCTAGAAATAGAAATTCCATTTGACCCAGCAATCCCATTACTGGGTTTATATCCAAAGGATTATAAATCGTTCTACTATAAGGACACGTGCACATGAATGTCCATTGCAGCACTGTTTACAATAGCAAAGACTTGGAACCAACCCAAATGCCCATCGATGATAGACTGGACAAAGAAAATGTGGCACATATACACCATGGAATATTATGCAGCCATCAAAAACAAGGAGTTTGTGTCCTTTGTAGGGACATGGATGAACCTGGAAACCATCATTCTCAGCAAACTGACAGAAGAGCAGAAGATCAAACACCGCATGTTCTCACCCATAGGCGGGTGTTAAACAATGAGAAAACATGGACACAGGGAGGGGAGCACTACACACTGGGGTCAGTTGGGGGGAAATAGGGGAGGGACGGTGGGGGGTGGGGAGTTGGGGAGAGATAGCAAGGGGAGAGATGCCAGATGTAGGTGATGGGGAGGAAGGTAGCAAATCACACTGCCATGTGTGTACCTATGCAACAATCTTGCATGTTCCTCACATGTACCCCCAAACCTAAAATGGAATAAAATAAATGGAAAAAAAATAAATAAATATCCATTTTTTTAAGCACTATTTACTGAAGAAGTTGTCTTTTTTCCCATGTTTGCTCTTGGCAACTTTTTTTGAAATTGAATTCACTGTAAGTATATGGATTTATTTTTGTGTTCTCTATTCTGTTCCATTAGTCTATATGTCTTTTTTTTTAATGCTAGTACCATGCTGTTATGCCTACTAGAGCTCTGTAGAATAATTTGAATTCATGTAATGTGATTCTTCCAGTTTTATTCTTTTTGCATTGGCTATTCTGGATCTTTCTTAGTTCCATATAAACTCATAAGGATTCTATTTCTGTGAGAATGCCATTGGTATTTTAATAGTGATTGCATTCAATC
The DNA here is from genome assembly GCF_001604975.1 of Cebus imitator. Taxonomy (NCBI): domain Eukaryota; kingdom Metazoa; phylum Chordata; class Mammalia; order Primates; family Cebidae; genus Cebus; species Cebus imitator. Next base: position 689,489 of record NW_016107382.1, on the reverse strand, counting down.
TTTTGATTGCTTTGGGTAGTATGGATATTTTAACAACATTGACTCTATCCATGAACATGCAACATCTTTCCATTTCTTGATGTCCTCAATTTCTTTCATTAGTGTTTTTCATAGTTTTTCTTATACAGAATCTTTCCCTTCTTTGGGTAAATTAATTCCTAAGTATTTTAATTTATTTGTGGCTATTGTCAATGGTATTACTTTTTAAATTTCTTTTTCAAATCATTTACTATTGGCATATAGAAATGCTACTGGGTTTTGTAGGTTGATTTTGTATCTTCAACTTTAATAAATTTGTTCATTAGTTTTAATAGTGTTTCCGGTGGAGTCTTTAGGTTTTTCCAAATATAAGATTATATCATCTGCAAATAATGATAATTTGACTTCTCCCATTTCAACTTAAATACCCTTTATTTCTCTTGTCTGATTACTCTAACTAGAAATTTCAGTACTATATTGAATAACAATGGAGAAAGTGGGCATTCTCATCATGTTTCAGATCTTATAGAAAAGTTTTAGTTTGTTTCCATTTAGGATTATAGTAGGTATGGGTCTATCATATATGACTTTTATTATGTTGTGGTATCTTCCTTCTATTCCCAGATTTTTTTTTAAAGGGCCTTTATTATAAAGAAACATTGAATTTTATTCCATGCTTTTTCAGTATCAACTGAAACATTCATATGGCTTTTATTCTTTGCTCTGCAGAAATGATGTATCATGTTAATTGTTTTGCATACATTAAACCATCCTTGAATCCCAGAGTTAAATCTCATTTGATCATAATGAATGATATTTCTAATATATTGTTGAATTTGGCTTGCTATAATTTTATTGAGAATTTTTGCACCATATTTATCAAATATATTGGACTGTAGTTTTATGTATTTGATCTGTCTTTATCTTGTGTTGGTATCAGGGTAATACTGGCCATGTACAATGAATTTGGAGTAGTCCCTTCTCCTTTTCTTTAGAATAGTTGGAGTAGAACTGGTATTAGTTCTTTGAATGTTTGGTAGAATTCAGCAATAAAGCCATTGGGTCCTAGGCATCTCTTTTATTACAGCTTCAATCTCATTACTTGCTATTGGTCTATTTAGGTTAATCCAACAGATTTCTAAAGATTAGAAATCTAATCTTTATGATTCAACCTTCATAGGTTATACATGTCTAGGAATTTATCCATTTCCTTGAGATTTTCCAGTATATTGGCAAGTAGTTGATCATAGTAGCTACTAATGATCCATTGAATATCTGCAGGATCAGTTGTAATGTCTCCTTTTTTATAACTGACTTAATTTCTTTGGATTTACTTTTTTTCCCGGTTACTGTCACTGAAGTTTTATCAATTTTGTTTAACTCTTTTTTTTTTAAAAAAAA